>NW_008632235.1:0-1320 GCF_000691845.1 Merops nubicus
GCCAGAGATTTGAAGGGTTCATGACATGTTTCAGAGGCCTGCCTGTCAAGCTCCTTGTTCCATCCTCTCCCCTGGGAGTGAACCTGGTTGAAAGCTGCCTCAAAGGATGGGCTTTGGTGTGGTGCAGTGGGCTGCATGGGTGGAGGGGGGACATCCAGCATGCTCCAACACTGGCAGGCCAGCTGTGAGCTCTCCTGCCTGCCCCTGAGCCCCCCAGGCTGGAGCAGAAAGGATGTGGATGCAGCCGTGGCTGGATTTGTGGATATTTGATGCTGTAAATGGCATTAACAAAGGTCAGGCTGACATCCCTGGCTCTGGATCTCTGCCTTGACCACTCATTTGTTGCACTCAGCCGTCGCCTGTAATAGCAGCCTGAGGAGACACAAATTTTGCTGTGTGCTTCAGAGCGATGCTAGGAAATTGGGCCCTTTGGTAGATAATCAAGCATATTCATTTTCATTTAGGTGTTGGATAAAAAGGATGATTTTGCATAAAAGGAAAACTACCAGTCGCTAATTATTTTGAATTGCGAGGCCTGCGATTTCACTGGGAGCTGCAGAAATCCAGGTGCCTGACTCCTAAAAAGAAAAAAAATAAATCACATACTCTGTGCTCCCAGGCAGTGCAATTTTCCTGGTTTTCCTTTTCCCATCTGCTTCCCTCCCGGGGCAGCAGGAAAGCCAGCTCTGGCACAGCCTGCTCTACGAGCGGGTGACCACTGAGGTTGATGTTTGATGTGCTGGCTGGTGAGAACTTTAGACACTGGGCTTTGGGGGCAGGTGCTGAGTGCTCCTCAAAGCTGTTCTCCATGTGGCACCATCAAGTGCCCTCTCTGGGGGTCTTGACTAGATGGTTTGTGTCTCTTGTGCAAGGGTTCAAAACAAGGGAGTCTCAAAGCATTTTTATTCCTACTCCCTTGAGCCCTGTCCTCCTTGGACACTCATGTACCTGGACTATGTTACGAGGGAAAGAAACAGGTGATGGTGCTGAGGCAGGAAGGAAGGGTGATCTTCAGCCACTGCATCCCCAGTGGCCTGTGGCAGACAAGTCCCCATTAGCTGGACCTGGCTCAGGGCTGAGTGTCCTGTCAGGCCCTTGCCCTGCTTTGTCACCTCTCGTCTCTGCCCACGCCAGCAGCAGGGTCACCCTTTCCCTCCTGTCTCCCTGAGTCTCCCATCATGTCCTCCACAGACACGATCTGCTCTTGAAGCCTCTGCCATGGCTCAGGGATCGGGCTGATCCCTGGGATGGGTAAATGATGATTTGTCTCCTGTTCTTGTCAAGTCCCCTTGCGAGTAGCGTGTAAGGAAGCCCAGCTGT
>NW_008632236.1:0-2601 GCF_000691845.1 Merops nubicus
CCCGGGTTAGCCTTCCAGGGTTGGATTTGCTCCTTTCTTCCCAGTGCTGGGGTTAGAGCCTTGGCAGCGAGGACAGGAGCCCCTCAGGCTTATTTTTTTAATGGTTTTAATAGCATAAGAAAATGGTTTTCTTGGATTTTGCCATCTTCTTGTTTGGTGTCATAAGTTTTGGCTGGTGCTGACAGTGATTATCCATCTGGGGCCCTCAAATGAAGGAAATGTTTTTGTGGGTCTGATCAGTTGAATTTCATTTTTTATTGTGACAGCCTTGCAGCCTGAAGCCAGAACTCAACCACAGGCCCTGGCAAATAGATTGCTTGAAAGCATCCACTATTGAACACTGGGATTACAAACATGCATTTCTTTTTATTCTTCCAGAACTATATGATGTTTGTGTCTTGGTCAGACCAGAACAACATTCTCATCTACCGGACATTCGAAGATTTTAAGAGGTTCCATGTAAGTTAATTTTTGTTTTTCCCTGAAAAGAGGATTCCAGTCCTAGGGGAGGGGGGAAGGATCCGTGCTGGGGCTGCCAAGCACCAATATTCTCTCCTCCTTGCTTTTAGAAAGAACTGAAGAAAAAGTTCCCCATCGAGAGTGGCTCAGTCAGGAGCTCTGACCGGACCATACCCAGGTTTAGAGGTAAGGACAAATCTCTGCTGGACCAACAGACACAAAAGAGCTGTGAGGGACAGTCATAACCAATGACAGACTCTGAGTCTCACCTCCCTCTGGTCTGACCAACAGCTCGTGGGTGACATCATGGTGCCTGGATCTGTCACTGGCTTAAAGTAACCCAGAAAGGCTTTAAATAGATAATTGCACTTGGTAAATTCAGGTCCTTTCCAACCCATCCTATGAATATTGCACTTTAAATACTGGCCCAGAGCTCCTTGCAACATTTAAGTGGGAACAAAGATAACATTTAGATACTCAAAAATTGTCTCATGGAATCATAGAATCATTCTGGTTGGAAGAGACCTCTCAGATCATCAAGTCCAACCATTGCCCCAGCACTGCCAGGTCCCTGTTAACCCACGTCCCTCACACCACATCTCCACAGCTTGGAAACCCCTCCAGGGGTGGGGACTCCACCACTGCCCTGGGCAGCCTAGACAACCCCTTTGGAGAAGAAATTGTTCCTCAGGCCCAACCTAAACCTTCCCTGGCATTTTTTTTTTTAATCAAGCATTATTATAAATGATAGGGAAGAAGAGGCAGCTGCTGTCTCAGCTTCTTACAGGTTGGGCTTGGGTAGGGAAGGGTGGTAGGTGAGGGCATCCCATGTTCAGGCAAAAGATGCTGCTCCCAAGGGATCCAGATCCATTGTTGTCTTACACCAGCTTTGCTCCTGTTCTTTTAAAGATGCAAATGTGAAGCACAGGAAGAGTGGGAAGCTGAAGAGGTGCCTGGAGATACTGAAGCTGCTGGAAACTTACTGCCAGGAGCTGCTGAAAACAGATGCTAAAATTTCCCAGGGTGAAGATGTGATTCAGTTTTTCAAGGCACAGACCCAAGACCTAGATCCCTCCTTTCCTGAAAACAGGTATGAGATCATTGCTTTATTTTTTGTTCATATGCATCTTCATGAAACAGAAATGTAATAGAAGAGAACCAGGGCAGCAGAGCAGGGAAGGGCTGCTGAATGTTTTCCTACAGACTGAGGTTGTTTCCAACACCTGAGCTTTTCTTAGCCTACTGCATAGATGATTTTACCAAAATCAACACTAAACTCAACCTTCCCTGTGAATTTTCAGTAAGCTGATATTAAACTTTCCTCTCCAGTGTTGTGATCATGCCATCAGAAATTGGAGCAAAAAGCCAGGGACAGCAGCAGCTCTCCTCCATCACCCACCCCCAGGCATCCCAGAGCTACAGATGCATCGAAACCTTTGAAACCAAGGACACCAAGAACAAACCTTTCAAAGCCACTGAGAAGGAAATCCTTGAAGTGCTCATCAAGGACATGACTGGTATGTGTGGCAGGGATGCTGCAGGTTCAGGGGGGGATGGAGGGGATGGAGGGGATGGATTTGAGTCAGTGGCATCAGGGGGGTGGGGGGTGTTTGTACCTGTGCTGTACTTCCCTGGATTTACAGGGGAGGGTGGAACAGCCTCACCACAGCCTGGGCCAGGCAGGGAGCTGCTCTGCAGAACCTCCCTCCTGCAGCAGAGCAGCCCCTACTCAGGGATTACAGCCCTTGGCCTGCTTGCAGCTGTAAAACTCCCTTTTTTTGTTTGTTCCTGTGTGCTGCAGGATGGTGGCTAGTGGAAAATGCTGACAAGCAGATAGCCTGGTTCCCAGCCTCCTACCTGGAAGAGATTGACATCCACAGGGACATCCAGAACGCCCTGAGCTCAAATGAGGAGGGTAAGGCTGCTTCTGAGCCCTGGCACACCACCCTCCTCCCCCCAAAAAAATGAGTTCTGAAAAACAACCCCACCACTTTAACAACTGCTTAAACAACTCTGGAGCCCCCAGCACAAGAAGGACGTGGAGCTGTTGGGATGTGTTCAGAGAGCCACAGAGAGCTGGAGCAGCTCTGCTGTGAGGACAGGCTGAGGGAGTTGGGGTTGTTCAGCCTGGAGAAGAGGAGG
>NW_008632236.1:2900-3161 GCF_000691845.1 Merops nubicus
AAATCACCTGGGGAGGCCCCTCCCAGCCCAGCCATTCTATAATTCTATGCTTGGAGTCCCTGCCTGGAGCTCTGACTCCTCTGACCAGCTCCACCTCCCTGAGCACACCGGTCACGGGGACCCTCGGGCTGAGGAGATGCTGGGACCCAGGGAGGGAGGCACCTTCTCCAGGAGGCAAAGCCCCCTCCCCTTCTCCAGGAGGCAAAGCCCCCTCCCCTTCTCCCCACAGGCCTCCTGCACTTCGTCACACGTGCCTACGCG
>NW_008632236.1:3277-4200 GCF_000691845.1 Merops nubicus
GGGGAGGTGCTCAGCAAGCCTGCCAATGGCTGTTGGCTGGTGAGGTGAGGAGCCTTTCCCCAGCCCCCTGCTGACCTCCTTCCTGCTCCCCTTCAGCTGGCTGACCTCAGCTGGGGATGGTTTTCCCCTTATGTGCAGCACTTGGCTGAGTCCTCACTGGGGTGCTCTGCACCCTGCCCTTGGTCTGAGCTAGGAGGGCTCTTCTCAGTGCTTCTCTTCCTTCCCCCTCAGATACAACGGCTGTACTGGCTACATGCCCTCCATGTGTCTCCAGCCCTACAAGAATCCTCACCACAAGCTCCAGAGCATCATACACTCTGGGCTCAACGTCTCCACCCCGAACCTCTGCTCCTCGATCGCTCCCCAGCCCCAGGGGGAGGCCCTGGGACGTCGCAGGGTGCAGGCTCACTCTGCCCTTCACCAGACCGAAGAGGACGTGAGCTCTCTGAGAAGCAGATCGAGGTCTCTGCCCGGGGCCAGCTCCACCTCAGACCTGGAGTCTGACAGCTCTTCCCTCAGCTCGGGGAGCAGCGGCGAGCGGGACGGCCGGCTGAGCTGGAAGCCTGACTTGTCGAGATCTCTGCCTGAAGTGGAACAGGCCAGGAGCTCCCTCCTGGGCCGTGCCTCGGCCACGCACAGCAGCAAGGCTCCCCACCTCACCCCCAAGGATAGGAACGATTCTGGCTTCGTGGAGTCATCTGCAGCTGACCTAAGCTGCTCCCTGACCGACCCCGACTCGGCCACAAGCGTCCCCAAGGTGCCCGCGCGGCCCTCGGCCCACGAGATCCTCCAGAGGTGCAGCACGGTCACAAAGAGAGCCCTGCAGCAGTCCTCCTCCCGGCCTGCCCTCCAGGCCCTGCTCCCCCTGCCCGGGGTGCACTGAGCCCCCCGGGGGGGCACAGCCCCTGCCCCGGGCTGGCACC
>NW_008632236.1:4231-5149 GCF_000691845.1 Merops nubicus
CATGGGCGGCGTCACGGCAGCCCCCGGGTCAGATCTTCCTCCTGCAGTGGGCATCCCAGGATCCTTCCCCTGCTCCTCCCCACACCCTGGAGTGGAACCCAGAGGGATGGAGTCACCCACCAAATCCAGAGCTCCATTGGTGTGGGGTAGGGATGGGGCAGAGCAGCCCTGTGAATGTCATTTACCTCAACCCCTGATTTTATAGATATTTTTTTATATTTTTTTTAAACTCTTCCAATTTTTGGTGTGTGTTTGGGGCTTTTTGGGTGTGGGTCTGTTGTTTCTTTTTTTTTTTTTTTAAAGTTAGATCAACTTGGGCAATGGAGAACTGGCCATCAAATGAATGAATGGGCTGGATCTGCTGAATGGCTCTAGAACAAATAAACCCCTTGGCTAGAACCTCACCTCTGACTGGTCCCTGCTGAGGTGTCTGTGCAGGCACAGCGACAGCAACAGCTCGTTTCCAGCTGAGAAACCACAGCCAGAGCTCATTTTTAGGGACAAAACATTCCCCTTTCTGGAAAATCCAAAGGGAAACCACAGCTTGGCCAAAGAAATGACCCTTTCCTCTCATCAAGCCCCACAGAGACCGAGTGCTGGACTTTAGAAACTGAAACATTACAAATTTATTATAAAAAAATCACAGGAATAGTCCAGTTGCCATACCTGGTGGGACAGCAGCTCAGACTCTCCCCTCTGGAAAGAGCAGCTGGTGGGAGGAGGGTCACAAAGCCAGGTCCTCCTGCTGGGGCAGCTCAGACAGCCTCATGTGCTGCCACAGGAAGTCAATGAACATGGAGGCCTGGAGCAGGCGGCTCAGGCGCTGGAAGTGGCGCTCTGCAGAGACACAATCACAGACAGGGGGGTCTGGGGGGGAAGGGACCTTCCAGCTCACCCAGTCCAGGCCCTGCAGGGAGC
>NW_008632237.1:0-32083 GCF_000691845.1 Merops nubicus
TTGTCCACTGGTGTAGTCACTCCATCACAGAGAGCCACTTGGTTGGGCAGGCAGAACCTGCCCTTGATGAAACCATGCTGGCTCTGTCGAATCACTTCCCTGTACTCCATGTGCCTAGGCATAGATTCCAGGAAAATCTCTTCCATTATACTCCCAAGCACAGAAGTGAGCTTGACAGGTCAGTAGTTTGACCAGCAGGTGTCAACTTAGCCATGCCAGTCTCTTGCCTTCCTTGCATGTTTTCTTACACCTGCAGGTTGAGAGTTCTTGTGCTTTATGGAAAGTGTTCCTAAGGATCTGCCAGGTCTGTTCTGCTCTCTTTAATTGAAAGAAATGACAGCCTTTAGTCTTTAATTTGTACATAGATGTGTATTTTTTTCCCCTTTGATGCCACACTATAGATTCTTCCTTCTGAATTCTAATTTATAAAAAAGATAAAGATTTTGATTCCCATTTCATTTGTGCCACTTCAGTGTCATGCAATGCTCATAGCTCTCCAGCCTGGGGTCCTCCCAGGGAGCAAAGGAAAAGGAGTCTCAGTTGTGCACCGTAGAGCTCTTCAGTTTTTTCACCAGGATACATTAGGAGTCACATGTCTATTGTCACTTATGGCAAGTCTGAACATCCCCACGTTGTAATGATGAGAACACTGAAGTGTGATTAAAAGCTACTTTTTCTTGCTCCTGTGCCACAGCTGAATTTGGTGAGTTTGCTACAAGAGCAGACCAAGACCCTTGTGATACCCAGGCTTGAGGAACCAATAAACCAGTGTAAAATGGTTTTTCCATCCTTGAAATAGAAAATCACTAGGCAAAAATTATTAGAATAGTTTCTTAGAGGTACCTTCTCTAAAAAAACTATGCTTCCTGTATTTCAGATATGCTTTTAATGTCAACAGCACTTCCGTGCAAAGACCATGAATGTTTTAGATTGGCTCATTTTATGTTTATAAAGACTTCCTATATTTTAAAAAATTGTCTGTTAGAAAGGTTATTGCTATATAGCGATACTTCAAAAGCAGTAGCGAAAGATGTATGTTTCAGATAATCAGGACACCTGGGGTGAGTTTGGTTTAATATTTTGACAGGGAGAAGTGCCATTAACTTCACATAATTAGCACCAAAGAAAGGCTTTTCTTTATTCATTAAAAAGCTCAACATTTTATTGCATTAAACATCAAGATTGAATTTTGTCTTTTTTTTTTTTTCTTTATTTTCTGAAGTCATCCATTTTATATTTAGCGTATTGATTATGACTATGCCAGTGATGTCAATAGGAGTGGAAAACATGGAGCTGGAATATTGTGTGCTCAGCTGATTCCTAGCTCATGGGTAGTGTAACCTCTGCTGTTCTTCTAGATGATATAAAGTGGTCCCATAGCTCCTAGAAATTAACCAGTCAGGACTGGAAGTGATTGGCCCTTTGAATGATTCAAGATAAAGGGAAGAGGAGAGGCAACTTTAAGCCCCAAGCAATTTAGAATCTGATTTTAGAAGAATGTGATACATAGGATAAGAGTAAAATTGTAAGATAAATTGTGATACTGACAGCATTTAGAGCAGTGCTGTCAATCTTAGTGAAATGTAGGTTATATGGAGGGATTTGAAGGAAGAGAATGAGAGTGCTTTACTGACAAGAGAGAAGGATTTTTTTTTTGTATGAGAACTTTGCTTTGAAGAGGTATCAACTTTAGAGAAGGAATAGACAGAAAAGAAGGAAGATGTATGAATGGTGGTATTATGCTGATGCTAATATCTGCAGTGTTTAAGAAATAATGAGCCTAATAACATAGGTGCAAATTCTTTTGAAAAGTATTGCAGGGAAACCTAACAAAATATTTTTCATGGTTAGTAGTTTTTAAACCATAGTCTCTGCCCCAGAGTGTCCTCTAATTAGTTATAGAATTGGCTATTGCCATGAGTATATTTGGAGTTTAAATAATATTTGTTCATTATTTTCTCTGTTCAAAAAGGAAAGGAGTAAGGAAAAAAACAAAAGAGTAAGGAAAAAAAGGAAAGGCATTTCAGAAATCATTTTAGATTTGTATTTTTAAAATAGTTAAACACAAGACTGCATAAAAATGACATGCTCTTACTCATCCACTTCATCAAATTACCATATTTGCTGCTTTTACTGATTAAAAAATTTAAATAGGGTGGGCCTATAAATTAAGTAACAAGATAGAGAGAAAACTCCATTTTTATCATATTCTTGTAACAGAACACTGAGCATTTCTTTACTTGCTTCTTTATTTTAAAAGTTTCTTCCTCAGTTGCATCTACTTGTGTTTACAATGATCCTCAGCCGTGTTACCCACAACAATGCAGAAAATAGCATAAGTGGGCAAGAAATATTTCTAACCTGCGTAAGCGGATGGGGAATCCTTCGGAGGGAGGGGTGGAGTTCTGGAAAGTCAGCTTCACAAGCCACAGTCAGTTCTGTGTGGCTGCATAGACACTACCAAGATATAATGAGACAAAGTACCTAATGCCTAGCCCTCTCGCCATTTGTTTAGGGAGAAACATATTCTTGCTGCTGCCTTGTCTCCTCCAGCCCAAGTTTTATGTGTTTGGGTACTGATTCATTCTATAAAACTAATGAAATGTTTTCACTTAGTAGGCATCTCTGAAAGCTGAGAGTAAGTTAGGAGGAAGCAACAGACACATGTAACTTGTGAGAGTTTAGGACTCTGCCTTGTTGAGGATTTCTGTCTGTGCATCAGAGCTCTCCCTGTAAATCTGCTTGAGTGTTTCTGGTAGACTGGCGTAATGAAAAGTGAGGCCAAAGCTTTGCTGCTCAAGTTAAATGTGTGCTGCTCTTCTCTGCTCGTAGACAGTCATTATATCTTAATGGCATATAACAGCCAGAACTATTTTCAGTTATTCAGCTGTTTCTAATCCGGGTTATAGGACTGCAATGTGAGCCTAGGCAGTAGTAAACCTCTGAGGAATACAAATAACTTAATCAAGGCTGTTTCCTGCCTGCTGAGTGTAGTGGCTAGTGTGGAACAAAGGGGTGACATGAAAGCCCTGGATTCCCCCAAAACGGTGGCTCCTTTAAGAGAAAATGGGATGTAAATGGGGGACAATGAGAGCATCCTGTTAATTTTGCAAGAATACAGAAGTTCTTTTCCACAAAAAACTATGAAGGCAAGAAGTGGGAGCCCAGATTTATTTTTTTTTAAGACTCAAATTTCATAGAATTGCAAGCAATGGATGTTTTGCAGCTTTCTTACAGTGATTTCTGTTAACATGTCTTACTGATTATACTTCTTTAATAGATACCTAATACTCAGTGCTTCAATCCACCTCTGCACACATGCTGCTAATAGTAAGTTTTTACTCAGTCTTCAGCTGCTCTTCCTTATTAAATTCTTCCAATTTGATACTGAAAAGATCGTTCTAATTTCTTTTCTGCATTTCAGAAGAGTATTTTTCAAGCCTAGACATTTTAGCTATGGGTGTAACTTCTCTATGCAGGAATAAACTTAAAGACCAGTCGAAAGTTTTTAAGCAGGCATGTTCTCTTGCCTCCTAGATCAAGAGAGATGTAACCACATAGCAGAGAAAAATAAAAAATTAAAATGGTTTACTTGTAAAACTTCCCAGTTTTTCTGACATTCAAAAAGAGATTAATATAGATTAACATTTTTGTAATGCATCCATGACACTCTACTTGAACAAAGGCTTTGATAAAAACACACAGAAATGTTTTTAATAGCTAATATTTTATTTAAGTTGTGTTTTTTAGGGGGATTGGTGTTCTTTCCTAGTCATAAACAGCTGTTTGCAATACTTTGTCTCAGTTTTCCTTCTGAATGCCAGGAATAGTCCACTCAGACCTTTAAACTAGAAAAATATTGTCTTTAAGAATTTATTTTTGTTCAAATTTGCCAGTTATTCCATTATATAAAGAGTGTATAATGCCTTCCTGTATCTGGCCTTTCTAATCTGTAAATTTCCCCCTTTCCTTTCACCTCAAATTCATGTCTTTCTTCTGAGACTAAGTTCTCTTCTTGGCAGTGCTGACTGAACTTGCCGTTTCTCCCTAATAAATTGGCCTAGCTACCTAATTAATCTTCACTTTCTCTGCAAAGGGTGCTATCTCCTAGCAATGACTTGAATTTCCAATTTTTCTTTTCTTCACATGGAAACTGAGGACTAAATCACATACATAACTGATATACCTGAAAATTTAAGCATATTCTCCTCTCCTCAGCTTTGAATTGATAGTATAGAGCCTTGTAGCGTGTGCCCAGATAGGTGAATGGGCAGGGTTGCCTTCTTCCAGGTAGGGTGCACAGAGCCAGCTGTGCATTTCAGAGACACTTAAAACTGACATGCTAGGAATTCAGCTGCCTTTCAGTAGCAAATGGAAATGTCAACAGATGGGCTCAGCCCTTATGTCCCAGCCCTTCTGTGCCACATACACACCTGAGGGAGTGAGGGAGCCAGTGGGATGATTTGTATGCAGACCACCAAGTCCCATTTCCTAAAAAAAGCTTACAGCTCTTGGCTAAGACTGCTCTTAATTTAACAGGCATATACTGGAAGAGGTGTGAAGGAGGTGGATTGTATAACTCTATATAATCTAGTATTTTAGTATGGATTGTCATCCTCTGTCTGAGGGAATAAAAATGGATGCCAACCCTTTACGTGAATGCTGCTTTAGTAGCAATTATTTCTTTAATTCCTTTCCACAGATCTCCAAAATCCATTGGGACAGGGAAAAAAAAGCCCTGTCACTCTGTGGGAAAGTGTTTCCTGGTAGTGGAAAGACCTTGATTCCTGGTCAATGGCTGTTTGCCATTCGATGTGTGTTATATGGCATATAGAACTCTTTCAGAAAATATCAAAACATATGAATTCCCTATTGTCTTCTCCCTCCACTACAGAGTACCAATGGACCTACCTATGCATGCACATGCATGTAAGGTCATCCCTTAGAACATTACAAGAAAGAATACTGTTTATTTGTAATTTTTCCCATTTCTACTCCAAAAACTGTATTCTAACTGTCTCAGGTTCAGCAAACTTTAAGCCAAGAGCCTAGTGATTAGAACACTTCTTAGGGAAGCAGCAGGATTTTTTTTTTTTATTAAGGTTATTTTTTTCTTTTCTCTTTTCTTTTCTTTTCTTTTCTTTTCTTTTCTTTTCTTTTCTTTTCTTTTCTTTTCTTTTCTTTTCTTTTCTTTTCTTTTCTTTTCTTTTCTTTTCTTTTCTTTTCTTTTCTTTTCTTTTCTTTTCTTTTCTTTTCTTTTCTTTTCTTTTCTTTTCTTTTCTTTTCTTTTCTTTTCTTTCCTTTCCTTTCCTTTCCTTTCCTTTCCTTTCCTTTCCTTTCCTTTCCTTTTCTTGTTCTTACCAACACAGATGAAATAAAGTATTGCCCATTCCAAAAGAGGAAGATGGCTGTTGTCTCATGTTTTCATGTTCTGGCCCTTCTCTTTGCCCCTTATCAACCACTGACCTTTTGGCAATAAGCGGGAACTTGCAGACTTTGTTTTTCCCATACATGTGTGTTCTTGTGTGAAATGTCTTCAGTCCATGCTGGTGTTTTCCAGTTAGTTAGGACACATTCCTGGACTGCATCACTCTCTCACTTTTTTCACAATGACTCATCTCATGGTTCTCTCTAGTCTGTCCAGCACCTGCAATACTTATTTTCTATGCACCAGAAGCGGGCAGAGTCCAGGTGATCTGTCTTTGCCCCAGGTGCTGGCAAGATGAACCTGTAAAACCAAGGCAGAGAGTGGAGGGAGAGTTTTCTATCTGAAAAATTAAAAGGAGCAGAAGCAGCCTGGACATATGGGACTGTGACTTCTTACTTCCCAGCAGATGAGCTTGATTAGTTTCTTGGCAAGAGGCATCCTCCAAAGGAGTTGTTGTTTTATCCTTGTTTTAATTCATGTGCAAAATTAGAGCTTGAACAGTTTTATAAGTATGATCTTTATATAATATAGAGGTCTGCAAGTTTAGGTGATTTCTGAGGGCTGAATTTCAGGGCTGCAATTTAAGATCTTCAGGGATGACTTTTCTTTTTACTTATAGAGGTTTTATCTCTCCCAGTAATTACTTTATACGTTTATTTATATTTCATGTTTTGAATGGCATATCTGACATCACAAACTATTTTTTCTTCTGTCTATAAAGATTGTTCCTTTGCATAACCAAGTTTGTTTTGTTGTTTGTTTTTTTTTTTTCATGACATTGACGACAGCATTTTAAGTTCTGATTGGAAAAAAAAAGCAAACCAACAAACCAAACCAAAACCAACAAAAACGCCACGACCTATAATAAAGCAGATGTAAAGTCTTAATAAAAATATTCCCTTTTAAACTTCTCTTTGAAGTTTTGCTAGTTTTATTTTATAGAAGTGAAACGAATAACAGGGATTTATTGAGTAAGCATGCTATTAAGCTCCTACAGCTAAAGAATATATCTGATGTTTGCTGTGTTGACCAATTTGTTCTGGCAGCTCTAATTCCCAGGCTGTAAGGTATTTTGGCTTTACCTTTCAGAGGAAAAGCTAGAGCATAAAGGCTTACTTTTTGTGTATGGTCAGTAAATATCAATTAAAATTATTCTTGAAGATTTTTGACATTTGTTGTACTCTTGACAAACTGATTGACAGGACAGACTGTAATAGCTCCTGAGCAGCTGCTAAATTCCGTTGTATCAATGATCTGTGAACTAAACAGAAGTTGACTGGTAGACTGTAGCTTTCTTTGAAGAAGCCATCATGGGCCATTCAGTAAAAAAATGGTCTTTTATGAAGAGGCCTCAGAAAAGATTCACACCACCTTGAAAGCACAAGTGAATAGCCTCAGGGCTATTTGGATTCTATTTCAAAACTTAAAATGCTTTTCAGAATGCAGACACTTAGAGATGGAGCTCAGATTTCATATGTCTGTAAATCACTAAGCATGTCTACAGGTGAGCAGTCATAACCCACCCTGATGGGATGTGAGTATACTTGTATCCTGATTTGGGGTAGAACCAAATCAGGTTCTTAAAAAAAATGTTCCACCCTCATACTACACCTATAGCTCTGAAGAAGAAGGACTAGTCACTCACCCCAAAGCTGTATAGTATCCACTAACTCATGTCTAGATTGCAAAAGCAGATTAGCCAAATCTGCACTGAAGTGGTCCTGGAACCTGGCATTCCTCCGAGTCCCAAAGACTGCTTAGTGATGAAATTGTTTGTGTCATTTTCTCAGTTTGAAACATCTTATATCACATCGGAGATTTCATAGCTGGTCCCTTCCAACCTAAATGATTCTATGATTCTATGATTCTATAGCAGCCTAGAAGAGTAGTTTCCCTTGGTCATGAACCTTTTGGGTTAGTAATAAAGAATCCAGGTCCTGTGAAGTCTCACCTATATCTCCTCTGGAGGGAGCTATATCTCTAGATCTACTCGGGTACTGTGATGGAAAGGCATAGTTGAAATAGTCAAAACAACTAGGAAATAGCCAGTCTGGATGATCAGGGCACAGTGCTTAATGTTGTTTCCTGGTCCTTTTATGGTGAATGATGGAGCCACAGCTAGGTGTCTCTCCGTGCTATCCCTCCTGCCTGTATGGTAGCAGCAATAAAATTCTCTTCAGAAGTCTGCATTATCACAGAATTTATGTTCACTTGTTTCTCTAAATAAGTGAGTGTCTGCTGTCATATTCTCTCTACACTTGGCCTATTGCATTTTGACTCAGCTAATAAAATCCCCGTTCAGGGTTCTCCTGGGAAGGTGTAGGAAGGAAACAGCTGGCTGTGACAGATAGTGCTTTGTATGTTTCTGAAAGGTGCTAAGCATTACAGAGGTGTAAGGCTTGTGTGAAAAAAATCAAATCAAATGCAAGATTTTTGCTAAATGCAGATGGCAAAAAGTATTTTGCTTTTGAGTGTTGCAATAGTCCTTTATATATATAAAACAAGCCAGTAGCAGGCCTCTTGGAAAACTGGCATTTGTGCTTTGTGGCATTCACTGTCATACCAGGAACCTCATGCCGTTGTAGCAGTTGCAGACCTAAAGGCACAGTATAGCATATTTATACATCAGATTTTGGCCCCTAATCCAACAAAATTAAGGAACTCCTCTCTCTGCTCTGCTATCTGCTATTTTCATCTGTCCTGGGTTCAGCTGAGTGGACAAGTGTGTATGTGAGGGCAGTGGTTTCAACTGATCTGCTGGAGTTTCAAGTTAAATTAGTTCAGTTTTGATTCAGATGCTTGAACTTGGCTTTATTTCCTTTTGCTACTTGTGGTTTGTACTGGCTACAGAGAATGCACTTTCCATGCTTCATTGTTCTTCCGAAAAGGACCTTGTTGTTCAAGGCTGGAAGAAGAATTGTCCAAAAGATCATAGTTATTTATTCCCAAGTAAATTGCAGTGAATTAGTAGGAAAAAAAAAAAGTCAGTAAGATTAATAATATTAATTACCCACTCTAATTAATAACCATGGGGAGGTTTTCCCTAGCTACTTGCACAAATTGTATTTTCAAAGTACAGAAGATCTTCCCATAATGCTAATTGGTTATGAGTTTATGCATCTAGAGTTGCTCATCCTTGGACCTATAATGAGGTTGCATCTGTGTGTTGATGAAAAGTGGAGCAAGCACTTCCTTTTTTTAGTAGATCCATATAAAGCTGATGAATGGTGAATGATTTGCTTATGAAAAATATCATAAAGTATGACAACTGCCAAGCAAAACTTTCTCAAGTCCTGTGGAGAAATCTGAGGAGCAATGAATATATGCTTTTGCTTATGACAATGTATTAAAAAAGGAAGTTGCTGAATACAAAGAACAATTTTCTTCTGAAGATATACAGAGAAAACTTACAAATGCCAAACAGATTTTTCTGTAATAATGAGATGAGGAGAAAGCTAGCAGCTACAGCGTACATGGTTTGCCCTATGCTTATTAAAATTTAGAGGAGAAACTGTTCACTTGCAGAAACTCAGTCAAGGGGCCAAAGTTATTTGCATGATTCGGAATACACTTGAGCATGTGGTGTTAGTATATGTTGCTTGGTTAGTCTAAATGTCTTGTCTAGCTGATCATTTGCCAAAAGAAGGAATGCAATTGGTTTTGTCCCTGGTTATGCGGCGATATTCTGAGCACCACACAAAAAAGCCATTTTATCAGGAGATAGTACTTGCTGCTTGGCTGAGTTAGAGCAGTATAAAAGCACATGAACATTAAAGAGTTCCAAGCTGAATTACAACAAAACAGCTAATTTATATTGGATTTATGCAGCTTTGTTTAACTGATACTGTTAAGAGCTTGGGGGGGAGTGGCATCGAAAAAGATTTCCCAGAAATAGTTATAACTCTTCATACCTCTGGGTTTGACATTGAAAAATCGTTCATGAATCTCTGGTATTAAAGGCACTGCAGTCTATAGCAGAGATGTGCCAGATGAGAAACAAGCATTGCTGAGGATGAAAGGGCATGATAGGAATTTGAGCCTTGCCTGTAGTGCCCTCGTTGCCTTCATCCCTTGGAGCAGGCTAGATATGACTTCCCTGGGCTGCGGTAGATCTCTGACTTCAGGGAAAGCATTAGGTGATTTAAGAGGTGAGGCTTATCCCTTTCTAGGTGACATTCATTTTTAAATTCTGAGTTTTCTGGTAGAAGTCTTTTTTTTGTTGTTGTTGGTTTCTCACAACCTACTTAGGACTATGACGGAAGATATTGTTTTTATTTGCTCACTCTATATTTTAGGAAGAGGCTAGGGTGAGCAGTAAGTGCCTGGTGCTAGGTCTTATCTAGCTGCAATGTTTTGTGCTGCCAGGACGATTTCTGAGGGAAGGCTGGGAGGCTGTTTCAACCCAATACGCAGCAGGGCTGCTTGGAGGAAGATGGACCGTGCAGAGGGCAAAGCAAGAGCTGGCGAGAAGAAGAAAGCAGAATAAGGCAAGGATATTGCTGAGGGGGGCAGGAGAACATTTGTGCTAACAGCCCAGCCTAAGAGGATGCAGTATGCAGGAGAATTCAAGAGTAAAGTGATTTGCTAACCAGTCTCTCAATGGCAGATCTGAGCTGTTAGAGCTGGCATTTGGTCTGAAAAAACATGGTGTTAGTGCTTGCTTTTAAGAAGAGGCATTCATGTCTCAACACTAGATAACTGAGGATAGCAGCACAGAGACATTTAAACTCTTTCAGACATAGAAAAGACTTTTTTTTTTTAATTTTTTTTTCTTTTTTTATTTTATTGCTTTATGCATTTGCAATAGTTGATTAATTTTTGTTTCAGTTAGCAAATGGAGAGCGTGTGGATTCCTCAGTAGTAAGACCTTCCATGTCTTTTTTCAAATTATTCCAGCCATGCACAGGAGTTTACAAGAGAAAAAGAGAGTTGGAAATGCCATAAAATTATCTTCTAAAAGCAAAGTTGAGTCTTGTTTCTTGGATCCTGTGGCAGCCCTGCTTGCTTACTCAGGATGATCCTGTTCCAGAGCAAAGGATCTCCACCATTTACTTTCACCCAGGGCTTGTATCCTCTTTATTTCAGATATCTAACAGTGCTGTGCAGCCACGAAAGGGATGTGTCTTGTCTTGTGGCTCAGTTGTCTGATGATACAGCAGTGTCTAACATTCAGATGTAAAATCTGCAAGAACAATGGTTATAATAGTGTTTGATCACAATTTGGTCATAAAGTATGGATTGTATAACTAAAACAAGTAGATCACAGCCCTGCTTTTCAGACTGAGACTCAGCTGCTTCTGACTGTGCCTTGGCTTGACATATGTATCTTCATTTCTTTTTCATCTTGCTAAAAAGTAGAACATTTATATAAGGCATAACCCATCCCTCCCTCTGCCCTCACAATGCAGATTTTCAAAGTCCCCCCTAATATGTATTCCAGGATGGTTGAACATTGTGACTGTAGTCCTCTCCTGTCACCAGTCTGCCCTCCTAATAACATGTGTTTGCTATACCATAGGCTAGTTCAAGAAGAGGGCTTATAATCAGAGCCAGCTCTCTCTGAAGTCCTGAGTTAGGGAGGAGAGGGGTGTTCCTTCACTGAGAAAGTGCCTGGGTGGAGTGTCCAGGGGTGCACTGTCCAGACCTATTTAAAGCAGCCCTTGATACACTGTTTGGAAGCTCCAAGGTCATGTTTCCAGTGTGCAAGAGCTATATTACACATGTACATTTCTCCTACCACGATCCAGACTGTACCTTTATCCTCTTCTGTCCTATCACCTTCCTGCTGCTGTATGGCAGCCCTAAGCTGACGTCTAAGAATATATACTAGGGTGACTTCTTTTAAGAAGAAAATCAGTGTGCAGCTTCCCATCCTGCAAAATCATGTGCCACCCAAGAGTGCCCAAGGGCATCATCCTTCCCTAAAAGCACCCATATCACTTCTTGGTTCCCTTTCATGTAAGTTGAAAAGGGTATTTCTGTGCAATGTTCCTATGCGTAATTCAACTTCCAATTTCGGTTTAGAAGATGCATTAAAATCCAAAGGTAAAATAGTTTCTTTTGCTTTGCCCCACCTGTGAGGAGAATTTGAATTTCTCCTAGAAGAAACTGCATCCATGGGACTGGGGTCACTCCTACCTTATTATTCTCCCATCCAGGCCTGTGCAAAAGCACATAAAGAGAACTGTATTAGGAGAAGCCTGTAATCCAAATCCTATCACAGAAAGTCTCAGCGAGTCAATCCTGTTCTAGGCAGCTCCTGGTATTTGACCATTTATTTCCTTTATTCTTCCTCCTGAAATAGCCCATAATGGATGCAGCTGTCCAGTCATGCAGAGAAAATGAAGGCACTGCATGTAAGTTAAGTAATGACTCTCTAGCCCTAAATGTTTCCCCCAGCACTTTGGTCCCCAGCATGTTGTGGTACGTATTTTTTGTCTCTCTCTTTTGAAGCAAGATTCAATTTAATTCTCTCCAAAGTGTCAACTGCTGTGATTGCTTTATTACAGTCTTATGCCACTCACAGCTTATCAGATTTTAAATTACCATATAAATCTACATAGTTAGACAATATAAGAAACATCACTTTAAATGTATCTAATCTCATTTTCAAAGTCAGATAAGAAACAATCAACACTTTAGAATGAAAGCGATACCCCTAAGCTAGAAAAAGGGAATGTAACAAAATTATCGACACTAATCATCATTAACTATAATAATACTTGCAAAACAAAAAACATTGGTGTAATTAATTGTAGCACCTAGGGGGTGAAAAGAACCAGAACAAAAAAAAAAAAAATCTCAGATTACATATTGTTTGCTAAGTCTAAAACACATTAATATGAGGGTTTGCCAAATATATATGCTAATATTGTTTAAGTTTTGGTAGAATAATTGCAGTGTACTGCTTGTATTACAATGTGATAGGCATGGTGTAACCCCTGTGAATTTGAACTCCCTAAATTGAGAAAACAAAAATTAAGGTAACAACAGTGCTTGGCTGGAAATCTATATACAATTGCCTTTTGGTCAGCAAAACCAGAGTCTGCTGCAAGTACAGACCTGACAGTAATGCTTTACTAATATCTGGGAGAAAGATAGTTTGGAAGAAACTTTTGCCTGCCTTGGAAGGGGAGCTTTAGCAGGAGTTGAAGTGGGAATACTGTACTAAAGAAACAAATCAGGAAGACTTGTTTTGAATTTTATTAGTTGTTTGAAAGCAAGCTCTCAAATGTCCCATTACTGAGAAAGAATTCAGTCCGATTCCTTAGGCAAGAAAGGAAAGCGGTGATAAACAGGCAAGAGTGGCCAGGATGTCGCACAATAAACTTGACCTGGGTCTTAGAAGCTGAGTCTCTAAGGGCTAGGAGGTACACTAACCAAAGATGTGGTTGCCTGGAGAAAGCTTGACCTCCTGTGATCTGAGCCATGTGTTCCACAGGTGGAGCTTCTGTGGCAGCAGCTGCCCGATGGCGCTGGCATTGTGCTGTCTTACGTGCTCACTCGTAACCGCAGTGCTCAGGGAGCGTTTCTAGCGGCTTTTCTGTTAACTCCTGTTCTGAACACACAGTGAGGAGACCACAGTGCTTCCTCAACTGTTTTCATGCTTTTGCTCAGGTTATTAAATATTCAGTGTGTGTCCTGGACTGCAAGCCTTCCTGTTGTTGAAAGGGCTATTGGACTACGTGAATAAGAATTGACATGAGTAATTGAAGCTTAAAATAATGTGACTTGGCCCAATACGTATGCAATGAAATACGAGTAGACTGAAAGGAACGGGACTTCTGAGGACAGCTGGTAGTGCTGCCCATCAACTGGATGGACAGCTTTGTGCTAGAAAAGCCTGTCTTCACCTGCATATAACTTCTAACTTTAGGAGCTGCACTGAAGGTTTCAAAGACCTTCATCTGCTTTAGAGTGATTAATGTGTGGGTGTGTGTTTGTATTTTAAAGTTTCAGATGATATATGTTGTTCCTAAAAAGGAAAACACAGGATTTTTCTTTGGGTAATTTAAATATGAGCACCTCGTTGAGAAGCTACAGAGACCTTGTGAGAAGAGGAAAGGAACTTGCTGAGTTTACTCAGGGGGAACATCCAAAGTCTGTGGCTGATGCTCCAGAAAAGATCAGCTTGCAATCAGATGTCTGCCTCTTGAGCTCTGGAAGCTGAAGATGCAGGAGTCAGTGCCACCCTGTTCCTGGGTGACTACTGCCCTTGCTGGGCTGGGCAGTCAGTGTGCAGAGGCACAAGCTTCAGGTCAGAGGATCCTAGCCTGTCTTTTGGTGGTCCCTGGGTGTTGTCAGGGAGAGAGAAGTCTCGCTGCATGGGAGGGGATCTAGAAATGGTAATGCCAGCATCTCAGGGGATTGTATCAGGCTTGTGTGACTAAAGAGAATGTGCTGGGCAAAAGCAGTTTGCTCTTCCCCTCATCCCCCATCTCTGCCTCCTGCAGCCGCGCCACCGTGCCCACAGAGGGGGAGGAGGAAAGGGGGCGGCCAGTCACGGCTGGCAGAAGCCAGCAGTCCTCCTCTCTGCTCTGCTCTGCTGACACCTGCGAACCCCATGGGCAAACCTGTCTCTACCCTGCCGGCTGCTGCCAGGGAGGGGAGGAGAGAGCTCTGCTGCCAGCTCCACCAGCCTAAGCCTGTGCGCTGCCAGCGGTGTCAGCGGGCTTCAGTGTGGTCTCTGGCTGAGCAAGCGACACTACCAAACAGTTCTGGAAAAGTGCTTGTAAGGGTGGCATGGTCATGCCTCTAAAGATAACTGGGAAAACAGCCTTTTTCTGATTGCTGTAGAGTGGCACGAAGTCCCCGGTGGCTGTATAAGCATTTGGCTCTATAGCTTTGTTGAAGCTGTGCTGGTTTATCTGGGCAGATGAACTCATTCAAATGTAGATGGTATCTAAAATTTGAAGCACTAGGCTTGTAAACAATTGAGAAGCACAGATACTTATAACATTTAAGTTTTGCCCACTCTTCTTAATTACAAGAACTGAGAAGCACAGATACTTATAACATTTAAGTTTTGCCCACTCTTCTTAATTACAAGAACTGAGAAGCTATGCTTTGCATTTCAGCTTTTTGTTTTGTTTGTGATTTCCCAGCACCTCAAAAATCATGTATTTTTATCTCTTATTTTTTTGTGTTAAGTTGAATTTCATAAGGACAAGCATAGATGTCTGAAAATATTATAGAGCTGAATTCTAAGTTGTCTTATACTGTACCCTTTTCCAGAATAAGTAAAGCCTGTCATTTTTTTCCCCTTATTTCACATGCCACCCCCTTCACCTCCTTCAATTGGAAATTCTATGTGTAATATGCTGTTTTACAAAAACAATACTGGCTGACACCATCCATTTTTTTCAATGATGATTATGCACTGTGTTTGAAAATGCAAACTTACTACAAAATGAACAGGAAGCTGGGCAGTCAGATGCTAGTTCTTTTTGGAAAGGTACAGAACATGAACTCAATCTGTCTGACATTCAAAATTCAGTGCAATATAGGTATAAATTTGTATAAAATTTCTACTGAGACATAGTAGAGCTTATAACTGTAAAATAGTCAGGCCAGTCTCTTTTCTTTAAATGTCAAAGTTCATTAAACTTTCTCAGATAAAAAGTAAAAGACAAGCATACACTGTCTAGTAGGAATGATAAGTTATAAAAGTGATGATGTCAACAGAATAAATAAGGCTAAGATCCTATTTTCAAATAAACATCTAACATGTGTACCATTTGGCACCTGCTAAATGTTTCATTCACATCTTGTTCACTAGCTTTTTAGTTGTCATCTGGTTGCCATGGGTCATCATATTTTTTTTGTTACTGTTGGGTTCTGGGTGTTTCGGGTTTTTTTTGTCCCCCTTTCTGACTAGTTCAGATGATCAGCCCCAGAATTTGAGAGCAAGATAACCAAAGAAATATATTGCTCTAGTTGCTTCCATTTTGTATTATGACAGATTTTCTTTCTGATACTAATTTTCCTTCTGACACCTTATCAGATTACTGAAATTTATTTTTAGGCTGGGAAACTGAATGAAAAGTTGAAGGTGGTGTATGAAGTAGGTCTGCTTCATTGACAGCAGGATGGAAAAGGCGCTTGCTACGCTGTAAATAATGTAAGTCGCCTCCACTGTAAGGCCACTTTGTGGCCTGTCAGTCTCCAGCCTATGCTGTTGCCCGAGGTTATTCTGTCCCAGGTGCAGAATTTTTTTTTCGTTCTTGTTGAACCTCCTGAGTTTTCATGTTGGCCCTCTCTCCCACTTTGTCATGTTGGCTGCCCTACAGTGTCCCGCAAGCTGATGCCACCCATTGAGTGGCCAGTCACCTCTGTCATCCAGCTCATGTTTAACACTATCAGCTCTGATAGCTACCAAATCCAAAGCAGTGCTAATTGTTAAAAAAAAAAAAAAAAAATTATGACTGCTAATTAGGCTTCAAGCTGTTGATCCTAGAAGTCCAGCCATCCAGCCACCTTGTAGGCCACCCAGTCAGTCCCAGTCACTGTAACTTCTCTGCCAGGTGACACCGGTGAAAGCCTTTAGAAACAAAGTAAATTACGTTCTCTGCTGTCCCCTGGTTCACAGTCGGTCGCTTCATCATAGTAGGTAATCATGCTGCTCAAGTGTAATTTTATAAATCTGTGCTGACTGTTCCAAATCACCTTCCTGTCTTTCACATGAACAGAAGTGGTTTTCATTAGAACTTGCCAAATAAATAATTTTCACAGGGACTTTAAGATGCCTTAGCGGTTTGTAGTTCCCTGGATCCTTGTCCTGCTGTTCTGATTTTTTTTTTTTTTTAATGTCAATAACATTTGCTTTTTTCTAGTCACTGAGGACCATTCAAATCCACATAGTCTTTTGAAAATGATGGAGTAGTCTCATGATGATGTTGGCCTCTATGCTTTGTCCTGTGCCATGGACAAAGAGCATTCCATGATGGGTATACACTTGGCTTACTGTATCCCACAATTTGACTCTCCTCTGTCTGGTAGTTCTTGTTTACCCCAGATGACACTGATACCAGGAACAGATCTCTCTTGTAAAAACTGGTGGAAAAGTGGCATTTTGGGCTCCTTACTACAAGACAGACATTGAGGTGTTGGAGTACGTCCAAAGAAGGGCAATGAAGCTGGTGAAGGGTCTAGAGAACAAGTCTTTTGAGGAGTGGCTGAGGGAACTGGTGTTGCTTAGGCTGGAGAAAAGGAAGCTGAGGAGAGATCTTTTCACTCTCCACAACTACCTGAAACCAGGTTGAAATGAAGTGGGGGTTGATCTCATCTTCTAAGTAACAAGTGATTAAAGAAGAGAAAATAGCCTCAAGTGGGAGGTTCAGATTGGACATTAGGAGAAACGTCTTCACTGAAAGACTTGTAAAGCACTGGAACAGGCTGCCCAGGGAAGTGGTGGAGTTACCATTCCCAGAGGTAACTAAAAGATGGGTAGATGTGGTGCTTAGTTACATAGTTTAGTGGTGGACTTTGCCATGCTAGGTTAAGGGTTAGACTCAATGATCTTAAAGGTTTTCCCAACCTATACAATTAAATGATTCTGTAATTCTAAATGACCTTGCCTTTTCTATGTTTTTCTTATATAGGCCAACTCCTTAATTCAGTAGCAAGCTCAGCTTTTCCTGCATTTTTATTTTGCTGCTGAGGTACCTGTAGGCTCCCTCCTTGTTGCTCTGTTCAGCTGTCAGCTGTTTCAGCTCCAGTAAAGTTTTGACTATCCTGAGTCCAGCCTTGCGTGTGGGTAATCTTTCTTTTGTAGCCTCACCCTGCTCCCACCTTTCCTGTGCTTGCTTTTCACCTTGGGACTCCTCAGGATTTCCCAGTTCAACTTTGCCAAGGACATCCTGCCAGCCCCCAGCAGTTTTCACTCTTCAAAGAGAGTCCTGTTACCACAGAAGGCCAAATCCTATTGCATATTCTTGCAGCAAAGCCAGTCCTTGAGTGCAATGGCAAAGTCAGCGCAGCAGTCTGAATAGTGTTGAGAAGTCAACAAAGATCTGAGGAGAGCAGAGAGAATGGTCCTTGTAAACTAATTGTGAAAGCATGCCTATGGAGATCCATTCTGGCAAAAGCTGTTCAAGGACTTGTAATATTTGAGCAAACAGATTTTGTCCTATTACTTTTGTCTATTTTATTGATTAGGTGGGGAACTTTTTGTGGCTTGTATGAAGTGCACAGGACATAATAACCCCAAAGTAATCAAACTCCAAATTCAGCAAGCTTTTTCTCCTCAAGTTTCCTCCTGACCTTTACGGGTCTGCATGAGTAATGCTTTAATATTCCTTCCCCACTGTTCCTGGTGCACCTCCCCTCATCTAATTTATATTTTGTTTTTGTTTTTAGCTGATGTTAGATCTCTAGTCTTTCAAAAAACATATACATTTGTGGCAATGGCATTAGGAGCTCAGGAAGTAAAAGAGTGAGATCAGTCCATAGAGAATTGTTGTTCTGTGCTGCTCAGGTGAAGTGGGACTAAAGTAGTTTTATATCAGCATTCATCAGCATCCCCAGCAGGGAAGATGACTGGGTTGCTTTGTTAATGTACTCTTGCTGTTCTCAGTTACTAAAGCATCTGTTAGGGGTCATTGACATTTGGGCACATACTAGGGCTGTTCCAAACAACCCTCAACAAAGAAAGGAGAGCAAATGAAAGTAATATTATCTCAGGTCAGGCTGATAAATAGATGCTCATAACCCCATTGTCTTTTTTTTTTTTTTTTTTTCTTTCCTCTTATTTCTTCATTCTAATTTAGGAAAACTTGTGTACCTACTGCAACATTATTTTTTTAAGAGGCAAAAATAAATACAACTGTGATATAATTCTTACCGAACTTAGGCAGTAATAGAGATAAGCATTCAGTGTAAGTTTGGGTATCTTTTCTCCATTTTATCTTCATCGGTTGTTTTCTGTGTGTGTGGTTCTGTGTTTTTTTTTTTTTTTGCTCTGTTTTGTTTTGTTTTGGTTTTGTTTCCCAGGCACTATGACTTAATTTCACATTTTTTAAATCTAAAAATGTAACTTTTAGAATCAAAGCAAGAACTTAAATGTACAGATGTTTTTACACAAACTGGAACTACCAAACACAATTGTAATTACTGGAGTAGTAAACCTCCAAAATGTCTGATTAATCAAGAATCAATTTCAAACAAGTGACTTTTTCTGCCTTGACTTGGCTATTTGGAGTTGTTGGGTTTGGGTTTTTTTGTTATAGGGTGTAACATAATATGTAGTATAGAAAAACATATTTTGACAAATTTATTTTTTTGGAATTATGTTTATATTTTTATCTGTGTATATACCCAGATATACCCAGCATTGTACCTGGCATAATTATTGCCAGGTACAATGCTGCCATTTTTTCTACAGCACATACTGTTTCATTTTTGATTAATTTCCTGTCTGGCTTCTATAGAACAGTTTTTCTAATTGTACAGACTCTTTTTAGGTTAATGTGTTTATGCTGGTGTTACAGAAAGTTCAGACTATCTCATGGTCATGGTAGTGTTGGGTGATGGTTGGACTTGACGATCTTAGAGGTCTTTTCCAACCTTAATGATTCTTTGATTCTGTGTATGGCTAAAGCATGTGGGAGTTTGCTTGTAGAATTCTGTACCTGACTGCATTACAAGCTTTGCAGGAAACAATGCAGATAACCTTGTTATTGTTGAATGTTTCTCCTTTTTTTCCTCCCTACTTCAGAGAACATATTCTTGTTATTAATATTTACACTGTTAAAAGCCAAACAATTTTATTTTTATGTCTAGCATTATGAAAAAAAAAGTTGTTCCCTTCTTTCTTTATGGCCAGTTTATTTTGGTTTTTTTTTTTTTTTTTTTCTTCTCTTTATCCACATTTAGAAACACGGTTGGTCTTTCAGTGTATCCCTTGTCTCACTGTCTTCAAGTAAAGTGCCAAAGATGAGGGTCCTACTTTGACTCCAGCCAACCGTGACATATAGGTTGTTTTTAAAGATTATATGCCATGGCAGTGTGAAAAGCAGAAATGTTGTTATGTTTTTACCCAAACCTCTGTTCCTAGAGGCTGATGGACAAATCTTTGCTATCATTAGCTTGGCTACATGACTGGATTTTGCTTGTTATTCTGAAGACAGAATTGCTGAGAGAGGGACCAAAATAACCACTTTTATGGAAAGGAGGAAGTCATGTCTTCCCTCACAGAGTACTGTACACCAAGAGGTTTTTAAGAACTGTTATGAGGTCCAGGACACAATGCTGATATTCTGGCAAATTGTTGCCTTCTGTCACATCTCTGTGTTTTCTTGGCGTTGTTTTGTTGTTGTTGTTATTGTTTTTTAAAACTGTGTGCTTGTAAGTGCTAGTGCAGACTTTACATTAGTTGAGTCAGTAGAATATTTTTCTGGTAGCTATTACTTTGTATACTTACCTTCCTGGGAGACTACAAAAACAGCTGTGAAAGAGGTTCACTCTTCACCCTCTACCCCAAAATCTTGTCTCAAGGTGTTGCAGCAGAATACATATCTCTTGTTAGAGATGTATGTGCTGTTCAGGAGCAGACATGGAATGAGACCATACAAGTTGTCGTCATAGTTAGGCTAGTGGAATGAATTAGTGTTCAGATGAGGAACTGGATAAAACATTATTAATTAGCCACATTTTAATCTTTGAGGACTGTCATAGTGCTTTGGGCAACTCCTGAGGCTTGCAAATGGAAGAGACAACTCCTGGAATTGAGCTAGATCACACTGGCCTTCACTTCCACGTCTGCCTTAAGTCTTACACGTGTTTAGAAAAGTAAAGAGTGAGCAACAAAAAGTGCAAAAGTCAAAAGGCCAAAATGACTTTCCATTAAGACTACGTTTGCAGTGTTCCAAATTTAGGCTAAGAACTTCTGGTCTCACATTTGTCTGTGTCACCAGAAATTACGTTCACAGGGTCTTCCAAGTATATCAAGAAACCTTTTTGTTTAGATGAATTCAGTCCTTTTGGCTTCAGATTCAGTAGCCTGACATTTCCTTTTGAATTGTCATATTCCTACCCAAAAGAAAACATTAGACTCTAGTACTTTTTCAGCATGTAGGTCTTTCAGGTGAGATACTATTAGTCTTTCATCCTTCCGGTCAACATTGATGCCATTGTAGTGCTCTTTCCCAGCATGGAAAGGTGAATAGAAATTCAAGCATGTATTTTTACTGATTAAGGATGGGAGATCCTGCATGCTAAATGTACCATTTTTTCCACTTTTTCCTTGTAACATGACAACTGCTGTGTTTGCTCGCCAGGCTGATTTTGAATAATAAGCTTTCATGCCTTTATTACTTGAAGGTTAAATGTTAATGTACTCTATATGGGACGGTACCTTGAAGTAATTTATAAGCTGAATACAAGATCCAAACCTGTTCTTATTATGCATTGCTCTGCCCACATCTAAAGACTTATCAAGAATTATGTCAACTATTTTGATTTTGAGGTTTAAGCTAAGCCTCGATAATTTGATTTAATGCAATTTTATGACTCCCTTTGCATTAAAAGTCACAGAAAAAAAGGAAAATCTCAATGGACCTGTGACATGACAATATCAGTTTTTCAGGAGCCATTATCATTTCTCATGTCATTGCAAACAAATAAGGAAGCTTTAATCCAAGGACAAATGTCATTTAACACTTCTATCTGTCATGTCCATATAAATTTTCATATTTAAAAGTAACATGCAGCATTAGCAAGCTATTTCATTGCATACTAAAAATTGTGAAAAAGTCATTAGGGCATACATTAACTGTCTGTGAAGACTCATTACTTTGGTTCTAGTTAATATTTCTAATTTAGTTGATTGCTGATTTGCAGGATTTTAAAAAATTAATTTTAAGGAAACCTGCCTATTTACTCACCAAAACTCCATAGATTTATTTTTTAAACTTAATATGACCAGATAACATGTAACAGTGATTGTTGTATTATAAACTTGCAACAGAAGTCTTAATCACAG
The DNA here is from genome assembly GCF_000691845.1 of Merops nubicus. Lineage (NCBI taxonomy): Eukaryota > Metazoa > Chordata > Aves > Coraciiformes > Meropidae > Merops > Merops nubicus. The sequence goes on from NW_008632237.1 coordinate 21,408, forward strand.
ATTGAACAAATAAGGAAAAAAGGGTAAAAGTTCTTTTGAGCAGGGAGATGAGACTTATTGCTGCATTTCACATCTGTTTTCACTTATTGTGCAAATAAACATGACAAAATTGCTTACAATTTTCAAAATAAGGCAAAGATACATACCCACTTGATAATATCTGTAGTTACTTCTGGCACCTCAATAATGACCTCAAACTCATTTCTTGCAGAGATACATAAGGGTTTTTTTATATCAAATAGTAGCCTGATTCAAGAAATCAAAGAACATATCTAAGTTCAAGAAACTGTCAATGGAGTTGATCTAAATGTTCAGCAAAAAGGAGCTACATTTTAGGGGTAGCCTGAAATATTGTATGACTAAGAAGGTCCAGGAATCACTATAATCTAGACAGTTCTCTGAATCATTGCTCACCCTTCTTGTTTGAAGGGGGCAAGAATTTACTGCTACTGTATTGTAGTAAATTGAGATTTTTGATTTTTTTTTTTCCCAACTTCTGTTTGCTCAGCTGCTTTCATCGGTGAGTTGGAGAGCAAAGGGGACAGTCAGCAAGTAGTCTTTTCTCTTCTCAAATATGCTGATAAACCAGATAGCTCAATGATGATTATTTTTTCCTAATTTGTTTGTTTGTTTGTTTGTTTGTTTTTTCTTTTTTTTTTTTCTCAGAGAGAAAATGCCTTTCTACAACTATATGCAACTGCTCAGCCTGTAGGAAAAGAAGTATAAAGATGTCCATCATAATACTCAACATTTTCAAGTCACTGTTTTAACCATGTTGATTCCTATCCATTGTATGATTGCAGCTAGTTAGTGTTAAAATGTTGCTGAACCTTAGTGCAAATAACATCTATTATCAGACAAGCCACTTTGTATCAGTGTAGTGATTTTGGCTGAAATTCCTATGGATAGTATGTCAGATGTGTCATGCACAGTCAGGAGGTAAAAAGAGCCCTGGACCACTGGTGCACTCACGAAGTTCATTTTTCACTATCTTTAAGAAAGCCATCTTTTGTCCCTTCCAACTTATTTTTCTTTATTTTATGTTGTTTGTTCCTACTTAGTCTCCCAAATGCTGTCTTTCCTCCTGTATCTGAAAGATTCCTGCCTCTGCTGAGGGTATTAGGGGACAGTGAGAACCAGCAACTGCATTTAGGGCTAGCAACTTTCCTGGCAGAGCAGGTGCCTGGAAGTTAACACTCTCCAAGCCAAGCTATGCCATGATTGGGGTGATGCTCCCCAGAGGAAACTTCTTAATTCCTAAACTGAAAAAAAAGAGGAGGGTGTACGGTGAGAAAAGGCTTTCGACTGTCTGAAACATTTTCAGGATATCTTGGTATGCCTTGTCTCCTTTTCTTCTTCCATATCTCACACTTTGCTTACAAGAGTCACATTCTCTTCTGTGTTCTCCCCTTATTCTCACCCTGTCCTGCTCTCTTTAACTTGAAAGTCTTGATGCTCTTTCCATCCACTGTTCTTCCCCTGCCCTCAATCTCTTCTTCACCTTTTCTTTCCCTCAGGATTGCCATCTTGCTCCCTCCAGATTTTCTGCCCCTGCTCCCATATGGATGATAACCTGGTATTGGGCAGGCACCAGCTCCCACAGTGAATGCATGAGTGGTCAGAGGCCGATGGAGAAGGAGAGCAGAGACCTGCTGACAAAGGGCTCTCTGCACCTTCTTCACAGCTCTTCAGTGCAGCATCCCCTCTGTAGCTCAGGTGGAAAGAAAGAGTAGCTCAGTTCATCCCACAGATGCTATTTCCCTCCTATATCCCTTCTTTTCTCTTCACAGACAGCAGGAGATGGAAGTAGGTATTCTTGCCCCTGAAGCAGAAAAGGGTGTGTGGACAGAGGAAAAAAAAATTGTTCTCTACCCGACTCCCCCTCGTAATGTTTAGATCTTAATATATTTTTCTGTAATAACTAGTATGCAGTTCTTGGGGAGGTGGAAAACAACTGTGAAAGAGTAATTTTTAAATTCTCTGGGGCAGGGCTTGTTCTTCTGTTCATCCTATAGAGCATTATGACTATGCGATACAATATGGAGAAAAACATTTCAAATAAGCAAATAAAGTATTTCTCTTTGTTAGATTCTTGGCTAAGAATTGGCTGGATGAGGAAAATAAGCCACTCTTTCACCTGTAAGTGGATGCTTCCCACTGCACAGGGAAGCAACTTGTGTGCTATATTAATTTTGTGGAAAGATAAAGGGCCTCAGTCTTCAAATGCTTTTATGATTACTTAAAAGGAGGATTTGCAATCTGGAAAAAAAACCAAAACAAATCAAAACTACAATAATCCCAAGCCCCAAAACAGCAAAAAATCAAATCTGAAGGGAATGTAATCAGAAAGGAAAAAGGAATTAAGTTTTCCTTGTTGCGAAACTCCACAATATATAAATATTGTAAGTATCTATAATGTGGAATTCTGTGTTTCCTGCTATCCCCACCCCTGGAAAAGTAAAGAGCTACTCTTTAATAAAAGTAATTTAAAATTTAAAGTAAATGATTATTCTAATTATCGACTGAGACTTTAGCTGTTGAATTTCATGGTAGCAGAATGTAACTCTGTGTGCTTCATCACAGGAGCAGACCCTCTAGAGCTCTGGGGAAGAACCAGAGGAAAAAGAGGTTTTATAAATGTAGCAGAAAATATGGAACAGAGAAAAAGACTGCATAGTTTCTTGGCAAGGGCAAGACCTGTACTGGGAGATACCCAGCCCATAACGATACCCAGATTTTCCTGGCTCCATCACCTTGTGAAATCAGAATCAGGAGGATTTAGCCTCTTCCAGGCAGCATTTTTTAGCATCCTGATGGAGGCAAAACTCACATCATTACACTGGGCCAGGTGGGCTCAGACTTCTAAGAAAAACCAGGGTTTACTGGGTAGTATGTTGCCAAGGATTATGTTTTACAGAGACAATGATGAGCTGGGATATGAAGGTCAGGCATCTCACCTGGGACTATGAGCCCCAGCACAAGGCAGCATGTCTTGCCCTGCAGGTCTGGGACCCTTTGCCCCCACAGAGGCAGTGGCTCTGGATCTGCTATGTTTGCAGGGACTTAGTGGGAGCCAAGGCTCATGCTGAATACCGAGTGGAGTTGCTTCACACTGAAAGCTGTGAAACAAAAAGTATAATTTGCCATAGCCTGTACGGTACTACTTCAAGCATTCTACACAGCAAAAGAGAGACAACAGAGCCAAGTATCATATCTGCTGAAAGACAAGCTGTTGGAGGAATCTGTGCCCTGTGGTTGTCTCAAACTGCACTCCAATAAATCAAAGCTGGCACTTTTTGTAGGAGTTAAATTTTGCTTTAGGAAGGATGAGGTTTTTACCTGTGTTTTAAGACATCTTGTAGCATGTGATCCTTTGAGGGAAGGAAGAGGTAGAGTCAGGGCAACATACAAATCCCTGTCCTGAGGCTGAGAGTAGTAACACTGAGTAAAACCTAGATTCCTTAAAACAACAAATGGATGTGAGAATGTTTGGTCCAAAATTACATGCCCAAATGTATGATCCCACCACTGAGAAAATAGAGGTCATCAGCTGAAAGAAAGGTCCTGTCTCATACCATTTATTTTTCCTGACCAAATAATATACTGAAACAGAACCACCACACAAGTATTATCCAAACCTTTTATTTCTGTGAGAAAAGACCTGATGAAATAGAGAGGAAACAAGATGAAGGGAAGGTGAGCACAGTCTTTGTCTACCACAAAATGCATCTCCCTTCCATCTTTTGTGTTCAATATCTGCACCTAAAATACCACTGCTTTCTGTATTTGTGCAGTTTCAGTATTTTTAGAATCACACTCAGTAACAAAACTCAAAGAAAAGAAAACCACTGAAGGCTGAGTAAGCCAAACTCCCTCCCTTCCTTCCACCACCTTGAAAAAAAAGAAGGGGTCACCAAGGTTTTCCTTGAATAATTTGGAGCAAACTCCATCTGCAGCCCTGTGGATTTTGTTTGTTTCCAGAGTTTCTATGTTGGAGTCCTACAAAATTATCCTAGGAAAGGTTTGCCCTCATATGAATTTAGCATAGAATAGTACTAAATCCTAGAAAGAAATGGTTTTATAGACATCCCATTGCCTTTCACTTTAAGTTCTTCCTTCGTGTTCTATGGACATATGAAATGCTGGGGTCTGAACTCCAAGCCCTGAATTATCGCATATGGGTAATTCCCACAGCCCTTCATAAAGAGGGGGTGAGTTTGCCTTATAGCTTCCCCCCAGGGTGCGGCCGGCCTTGCAGGGAGAGCCATAAGGGAAATGAGCCCCAGGGGTCCCACACTGAGTTGACAAAGGTCAGGTGTCTGCTTGGGGATAAAAGCCGGGACCACTTGCAGGGAGTCAGGAGTGTCTGTCTGTGGAGTGCACTCCACAGAGCTTCCTGGTTCAGGGAAGACCTCCTGACTCTCCCTGGAGCTGGGCCCCAGTCTGTTTAGACCTTTGCGAACGCGGGCGGATCGGGTGAGAGTCACTGTGTGGGCACCTTTCTCTTATGTGTTCACCTTGCTGGTCTGGCTGTTTCCCATGCCAACTGTGGGCAACCTCGGGTCTCTGTTTGTACCACCTGTTGTGGGCCGAGTTACGTCCTTTCTGAGATCATTGGGGGTGGTGTCGATTATGTACCAGCTGATTGATCTGTTTGTACCCTCAGTGATCATTCATGGAGTGTCCTTCTTGTTTACAATACAGTCTGTGTATTGGTTCATTTTCCTGCTGGTGGTGGTATCATTTTTGTTGGGCCTGGTCATTGGCAGAACAACACAGGTCACAACAGTAGTTGAAAGCAAAAGTGCTACAGTTTGAATAGGTCCCACAAGCAACTGTCAAAGCCACTGGCTTCTAAAGAAACTGCACAAAGCTCTGAATTAGATCTTCTTGCAGTTAGCTCAATGTCAATAACTAGTGGAGAGAGATGGAGAGGGTGAAAATAACATTTACATTTTCTTACTAATTTAATAAGGAATGAAAAGACAAGAAGAAAGAAGGGTTGGTTGATTTTCTATTCAGCATTGACTTCAATGCTTTTGCAAGGACAGGCTAGGAAAGGCAGGGAGCTGTACGGTACAATAAATCTAGGGCTGCTCAAATAGCTGGGAGAGAATGCTGTGGTGCCGAGTTCTGGGAGTGTAATCCCGTAATTCAGTGGTTCCAGCCCAGCGAGTGCCACACTGCTTTCCACAGAGCTCATTTACGATCCCAAGCAGTTCCTCACTGTCAGTTCCTATTTGCATCTTCTTCCCTATTTTTTTCCTTTCTCTGAAAGCCTTCCTGTCACATTTCATCTTAATTCTGATTTCTTGCCATCTTTCCTTGAGCTGTTTCAACTTATTTTTTGTTCTCCTATCTCCCACCATTTCCATCATTGAGGGGTTAATGAAGCAAACCACCTCTAGCTCAAAGTGTACAGTCCCCAGCTCAAAGCTTTTCTCATTTCCCCTGTCTCAAAGCAAGTACATGTTCTTAATATACTTGCTGTCTCTGATATGCCTAATTTTTGCAGCTAAACTGGAACCTCTGCTTCTTCCTCACACCAAGCCTGCAACAGAAGAGGCTGACTGATGGACTCCTTATAGGGCAGTAAGAGTCAATGGAGCACCATAGTCAGTGTATGCTGACACCGGCAGAACTAACAGTGGTCTGTACCAAAGACATATGTAAGCTATTTCAGTTGCAGTCTGATATGTCTTGATTTCCCTTTTCTGTTTAATCCTTTTATATTCTTAAAGCAAACAGATTATTCTTAACCTCTTTCTTCTTGTGTACAATTTATTGAGACTAGGAACTCATTGCAAATTGATTTTAATCTGAATTCCTCTGGGAATTACTTCATCTTTTATATGAACGAGTAATAAATCGTTGATTGATAGTTTTCTGAGCCTGCAACTTGAACAGGTGTGTGCCATTGCTATTTTCCCTAATTTCCTGCTAGTTTAACACTGTTCCTCTTGAGCAAATTCCATTCCTGCTTCAGCATTAGTCATGCGTAATATTATATCCATGAAACTTTCCTGTTGTTTGGTCAGTGACCCAGCCATCTAATTCTCCTTGGCAATCCTGTCACTCACTGTTTCAGCAAGTATATCCGTTTAGCAAATATATTCTTCTGTCAGCATTTCCCAGTTGTGTTCTACCACATCTCACTCACTGGTTTTACAAATTTTCACGTTATCTGCCAGTCCAGTTGTCAGCACCTTTGCTGTCCTGCTGATTTTTCGTGTCTTTACGTTCCAGCAACCTTCATGTGCCACAAGATGCAATGAGGTACAGTTACATCAAAAAAAAGCTGAGCTCACTTTCTGATAGAGACATCCTTCAGTGTAGTACCACTATGGGAGCTGATGGGAAGCAGACATGGCCTCTGGATCCTGATGATCCTTTTGCCCTGTCTGGAATGACCAGCTGTAAAGCTGCTCAGTTGATGACTAGGAATGGAAATTCTTCTTAGTGTAGGAGTGCACCATTTTCAGGACCTCTTCCCCAGATACCCGTATTTCAACAACAGGCAGGGTAAGAAGCTTTCCAACAGTCAGCACAATCCCAGAGTCATCTTATATGGCTCAAGACAGCGACTATACTTGCCTGAGAGCTGCTTGACACTAGTAGGTTTACTAAATTTTAAATCTACTATGTTTGTAGCTTGTGAATATGAAGAGCGCTACAGTTTTCGCTTCAGTACTTTTGCACATGCTTCACCTTTAAACCAAAATTTTTCAATAACTGAGAGTTTCATCATAATACATTTCTTTTGGGTTTAACTAAATGTTTTGTTCCAAATAAATGGAATTTTTTGATGTTCAAGTGCTTTTGAAGATTTTTGGAATTATATGGTTTGTAGATAACTCTGCACATGCGTAAATACGTTATGTTTTTAAGAACAGAGGTCATCTTGTTAAATCAAAACATTTGGGGCAGGAGAGAATTGGAAGAAGTTTCATGATAATGTTACTGATTATGTATTCTCTTCACCTTGTAAGAAAACATTGCATGTGAGAAATTTGTCCAGAACATTTAAAATCGCAAATTCTTTAAAAGCATGTGTATACAGTATCTGCTGTCACATGAAAGACATTCATTCTTGTGCAGAGAGCTAACTCTATCCCTCAGCAATCTTTAGAATTGTCTTCTTTCACATAAGACATATTTTAGATAAACTTTCCTGATGTTTACCCATGTGTATTCAGACAGCCTTTAGGGCAGTTTACTAGATCTCTAGATAGCCTGTAGTGGTATGCTCAGTGTGGACCTGTCTTAGATTTCTGTGAATTTATAACTCATAAAAACCCTTCAAAATTTAAAAAAAAAGGTAATCAGTGAGGAATTGCTTCAACGTAAATGATAAGAAAGAGAAAATATGCTTCAATTTAGACACTGCCTCTGTGACTAAATGAAATATTCAGGACAGTGGGGTGATTAACATAGGCCAGAACAGAGGAGAAATTATTTGAATAATAAGAAAAATAATAAATTCTGTTGATTATAAACTGATTCCTGCAGCAGAGAACAAATATTTGGTTACAGGAAGCTGAAAGGGTCAATGCTTTTGCTTTTGTAAGGAATAAAAAGCATTTTGAGGCCAATGAAATCCATGTTTGAAAGATGTTGCTTTCTTCTTTTTTCTCCTTTTTGTTTTTTTTTTCTCAACTAGAAAATGTGACTGTAGAAATTAGAAGTCTCATCATGAACAGACCATAAACCCAAGTCATGCTTCTAGCAAGTACTGTCTTATTTATATCTCACTATCATAATAATTAGATAAGTTAACAAAAATATGACCTTTCTGAAAATATTTCCATCACATTTTTCAGGGTAGCAAATGGAAATATAGTGATTTAGTAAATATTTTGAATGGGCAGGGAACTGACTTGAAATCATAGATTATAGGATTTAAAGGGATTTCAAGATGCCCTGAGGGAAGACACTACAGAAAATGAAAAGACAAACTTTGTATTTCCCGAAAAATACTTGTCTTGCCTGTTCTTAAAAAATTCTAGTGATGGAAAGTGGATTTCCCTGGCTGCAGTTTCAGCCTGTTATTTCTTGTTCTTTCCTTCATGGGCACAGAGGATAAATTACTTCTTCTCTCTCTGTCCAAAAGCCTTTAATAAACCTGAAGACTTCTTCAGTTAGCAACCCCAATTTGTTCATCCTTTCCTTGTAAGTTATGTATCTTAGATCTCTGATCCTCAGGAACCTCTTCAAGCAGCCCACACATTTTCGGTGGGCAATATGCAAAGCTGTGCCTGTTACTACTACAGCAAAATGGATGAGAGCTAGGAACCACAGAAGCAGTACAATTTATGCTGTTGCCTATAAAGTTGCTTCAATGTCCATCTCTTTTTTTTTTTCCAGAGAATGACACAGTTGATTCATGTTCTTCCTGTGATCCACTGCAATACCACAGGTTACTCTCCAGTCTGTATTTCTGAAACTTTTTTTTTTTTTCCCCCAATTACATCTGGCTGTTTGGAATGCTCATTCTGAAAAAAATAAGTATTGTTCTCCAATATGCAAGATAATTGTAAATCAAGATCGCTCTTATTGCGTTTGCTGCCTCTCATGTTGGTGTCACCTTTTTATTTAAAAAAACAAACCATTTTTTTTTTCTATCACTCAGACCACTAACGAAAGTATTGTGTAAATGCTGGTATCTATTGTTGGACTAATTCTAATGCAACTCTTTATTTTTAGGCACAAACACCTCAGCAGTATTCTGTAGACAGACCAGGAGATGTTATATGTGTTGTTGGTCTAGATTTTGATTCTATTCATTGCTACCTGTGACTTCCTCATGAACACCACAGAGTCAGTGTGTGATGTTTATCAGTCTCCCTGTCACAGAAAGGTTAAGGTCAGAGGACCTATTATCCCACCATAAAGAGATATTGGATAGATTTGATAAAACTCATTCTTCACAATTATTTATGTCCTTGTTTCCTTGCTAGTTCTTAAAAGTTGTTTAATTGTACTGATAGTTTTTTAGGCATTAGGTCAAGGCAACCAATGTGTACTTTATACAACTTCTCTTTTGTGTCTCAGAAAAACATGCTATGTTTGATCTCTTCTAATTTTCTGGAGCTTTATCTGTTTCCTAGAGATTCTCAAAACCAGCCAGTAATGTGAAAGAACTTTCAGGTGTTTCTGAATCCCCAAAATGAAGTTTATCAGGCTCATGGAGTCCGAAAACAAAACGTCTCTCTGAGCTGTTTATTCCGTACTCTAGCGTTTTGCTCCTGGCATCAGTTGTGCATCATTTTTCTATTGAAGACTAACAGCAAAGAGGGCATGTAATACTTCAACTTCATGTGCATCCTCTTTCGGTGAAGAGGAGGTCAAAAATGATTTCTGGTTATATTTTACATACTTTTCTAGTAAGCTATGTTTCACATCTCTCCTATATACCAAAGTTGTTCTTTTATTCCCATCCTTAATAATCTTCTGTGGCCTTGTCTAAATGAAGTCAATGAATCAAGATACCCCAGTTTCTTCCAGGATACCCCAGTATTTTTGCACTTGACGTTTACCAGCACATGCTTAGCCACAGCAAGAGAAATAATCTGTGCTAGACTGTGGCTGTGTATAAATTTTGGACTCAGAGCTTGCGGTTTTTCAGGATTGAGGATTTAAATATCTTCTCCTGTGAGGCAGAGTATGACCTCAAAACAGCTGGAAATTGGGGTGTTCATGCTATGCTTGCCTGGCAATGGGCTGCTAGTGCTTTGTACTGCCCAGCTGCTTTGAGACGGTGGTCCTCACAGCTTTGCACAGCATTCCAACTACTCTCCAAACAGAATGTCCCAACTGTTTCTCTCTTTTTCTTTTGCCTTTTTTTTAATCCCTTTCCCTTTCCCTTTCCCTTCCTTCTTTTGTTTTTGTTTTTGCTTTCTTCCTCTTCTTCTGCTTCTGCTTTTTTCTACTTCTCATTTTTTCTTCTGCTGCTGCTTTGTCCTTTTTATTTTTTTTTCCTTCATTTTATTTTTTTTCAAAATTGCCTCTGTTGTGTCTTTTTTTTGTCTTTGTGACTTCATCCTAGAATCATAGAAGGTTTTGTGTTGGAAGTACACTTCAAAGGTTACCTAGTCCAACCCTGCTGTAATAAAAGTCATGTTCAACTAGACCAGGTTGCTCAGAGTCCTGTCCAACCTGACCTTGAATGTTTCCAGGGATGGGGCTTCTACCACCTCTCTGGTGTTTCACCCCCCTCATTGTAAAAAATCTCTTATTTATATCTCTGTCCTCTTTTAGTTTAAAACCATCACCTCTTGTCCTGTTGTAACAGCCCCTTCTAAAAAGATTGTCCTCGTCTTTTTTACAGGCCCCCTTTAAGTATTGAAAGGTTTCAGTAAGGTCTCCGTTGAACTTTCTGTTCTCCAGGCTGCACAACCCCAGCTTTGTTGTGGTGAGCAGAGCCTGCCCTAGGCAGGGATCGGCGTGCGGAAGATCTCGCGATGTAACGGAAAGCTTAGACTGCCCACGAGGGGCCTTGTGGGTGTGGCTTGTCATATATAAGGAATTGCAGCGACGCAATAAACGCCGTTTGCAGCATCCTTCATATTGAAGCCAGTGTCTGTGATGGTACCCAACAGTAGAGGTTGGGTGGCAGCTATCCCGGGGATCGGGTGTCAGTAACAACAAATGGTGACCCCAACGTGATATGTCTGCGG
>NW_008632238.1:0-4410 GCF_000691845.1 Merops nubicus
TGGAATGTCCTTTTTGTATACAACACAATCTGTGTAATGGATTCCCTTCCTGCTGGTGGTATCATTTTTGTTGGGCCTGGTCATTGGCAAATCACCCTCGCACCTTGTTTGTGCTTCCCTACCTAACAAGGTTTCTACAACTTGCACCCTCCTTATTATTTTTTTAAATTTCATTTTAAGACTGTATTTTTGAGGAGGAGCTTTCTTTTTAACATCAGAGTGTAATTCAGAAAGCCAGTGTTCAGTGCTGAATCATCCTTGATGCTTACTAAAATTCACTCCTCAGATAAAATAAGGGTGAAAAAATATTGGGAATTTAATCTCTATGATCTATATGGAGTTTGTTAATTTGTAGTTTCCTTTGGAAATGATACACTCAGTGATCCTGTGATGTGTACATTAATAAAATAAATTCCAAGTGGTGCCTAGCAATCTCGCTCTGTCCCGCAGTGTAACATACTTCTTAGTTTGGAATCTGATAACATTCAGAAATAACTGTTGCTATGAACACTGGAAAAATGCTGGTCCAATATTTCTAAAACCCTTCACCCCAGCTTCTGCTCTGAGGAAGCACACAGCCCATCCTAATTTGTTTGAGGCAGCAGCTCAATCAATCAATTATACACCTAATTTATTTTTTTTCCTGGAAAAATCTTGACACTCAACAAAGTCTGCTTATCTTTTTACCTCTTTGACATGGCAATAGAGCCTTGCAAGCAAGTACATTGGCATTCGCAGTTCACCCCTTGAACCTCTTGATGTTTTAATTTACATTTTTCTTACGGGCAGCCGTAGGCTATAACTCTCAGGAATCTGCAGCAAAACAAAAATCAGTTATGAAGTTCTTTCTTTCATACCAGTTCTGAACGTGGTATTTCATCCTTTTATGTCCCTCATTACAGAAATATGCTGTAGCTTCTCTCCCAAGGTGCAACAGACTGTCAGACACGCAAAATGCGTGGCTTCTTTCCCCACGTATTGCAGCAGATGGCACAGTTTCAGTGTGGCATTTAAACTCTTCTGTCATTAGAAAAAATGACTTTGATTCTCAAAGTCCTCTTTAAAAAATGAAATGCATGATTGTGCTGTTAATAGAAAAGTAATTTTTATCTCCGAAGAAAAGAGTAATATCACAGAAGGTGCATGCTCAGCTGTATCAGAGAAAGTCACAAAAAGAAAGAAGTGTTTTTCTCTGTGTTTGTCCTCATGATTGCCTTTACAGTGACTTTCAGCCTAGCCTTCAGGGCCAGTCCTTCGTGTGGATGCAATATTTCACCTCTGGTTCAGTCCGGGACATCACCCATTGTAGTCCCTTCAGGGAAGAAGATCTGAAGCATCTATCCATCTAAATTATTTCAGTTAGGCAATCAAATGAGATTTGAATGAATTTGGGTTACAACATTAGGGTTGCTCACTGCTGAATACATGAAGTCAACAAAACTGAAGACATCCATCAATACTGGAAAAAAAAGACTGGGAAAAGCTATTAATTTCATATAATGATATGCCAGCTCACTCCTTTAAATAGATTTTAATTACTATTTCAATACAAAATTTTAACTTGGACTTTTGGAAGTAATTCTCAGTGATATGATTCTACTGTGAAACATGATTTTATTTAGGAGTTTTTTGGTCTCTATATAGGGCATGTGAAAGAACAAAGATTGCGAAAATCTAGGATGAACTCATTATCATTAAATCCATCCTTTCTGCCTTCTGGTCATTGATCCTCTCCCCTGTAGCTTATTGAGACTCCAATACATTGATCAGTTTGTTATTATATTTCAAAAGCACAGCTGTTTTCCACTTTTTTCATGAAAAGTGATTGTTTCCCTGAACCATTACACTGAGTGAAGACATAAGAGAATAAGGTTCTATTTTGAACTAGTTATTCATCTTATCATTTTTTTTAAGTACCTGAATTTAAAAAACTGATATGTCATAGAACTGTAAAATCTCAGATAGCACCTTTAAATGTTGGGGAAGTGATTTTCTTAGTCTTCCAAAGGAACCCATCAATCATTTTTGTCCAGCAAATTACCAAGATGAAAGACACTGAATACTTCGCTTATTTTAGTATATAGCAAGCTCCTTTGGGTTATTTTTAAGAAATGTTTATGCCTGTCTTTGCAGAACTAGCCATGTGGTAATGAAGGCATGCAGTTTTACAACAGAGGAAATTTTTTTAAATATTTCAAGTTATTTTAGAGGCACAGTTGCAGAACTGTGTTCCTATAGCATATATCATGCTGTTTATGTAAGAGCGTAAGAGTTAGTCTGAATGTTTTTGAAAATCATCTACAAGAGGTCTTAGGGATTTAAATGCCAATGATGGATGCAAGCCATCAAAAGTTCAGCTGATAAAAGAGAGACCACTTCATATCTTCCTCTGTTACTCTAGGACAGAGGTTTTATAAGGAGACACTGATCAGAATTTAGATATATAATAGCAAACCTCTGAACACAGACAGATCTTTAAGATAAAGCACTATAAATATATATAACAAACATGGCATTTTATAATTTCAAATCATTTCCTTTGAATTAAACATGAGTAAATGTCAAACAAAAGTGTTTTCTTTGAGGGCCACTGGTCAATTTTTATTCATGTATTACAAAAGCTTTTGTCATTTTTGTATAAAATCTTGTGAAAATTACTGATGCTGAAAACCAGAAATTTGCAGGCATTTTTCTCATATCCTTGTCTGTTTCATGAAAACACAGCTTATGATTTTTATTACCACTCGCTGGGGCTTGGTCTACTTGAAGCAGGCAGCTAAAAACTAACCTGGTGAAATTATTTTACTCCATTATCTTTTTTTTTAACTGAAACAAACTGGAGGGCTGGAGGAGGCTGGAAAAGTATGGGAGGAGCAGAAACCAATATGTTGGATTCAAAACATATTTTCAGCTATTCTGTAAATAACTCGCCAAGACAGATTGATTTCAAACACATGGAAACCCTTCTAGTGCTAAAAGATGCTAAAGGGTCCCAAGAACAGCTGACTGCTTTGAAAGTGGTCGCTGATGGGTAAAGAAAAGCAGGGGGGAGAAGGAGAGCAGGGAGAGGGACAGGAAAAGGAGGGGGGTTTAAGTAGTGTTAGCATTACTCCACTGAGGCAAATTAGAATATTAACGTATCAGTGAGACAGGTATGCTGTTTTGCCAAGTGCAGGGTCAGTAAAGCACAGCCACGTGTCTTTGAATGTGGAGTTACAGGAATAAAGACTCTTGGGATATTGCTGGGATACATTGTTCAGCCACAGGAAACAGAATTCCTCCTGTTTTTACACAAAGAAACACATGCTCTTCAACTGAGGAACAATCTTGCAGATTTTGGCAGGAATTGCGCTACTGGAAATTTATCAAAGTGAAGCCTTTGAATAGACTCAAGCAAGCTGAAATCTAAAGAGAACTAGCAGACTTAAAGGCCCAGAAATATTTAGCACTATAAAGAAATGCTGTAGGGTTATATTTTAGAAACATTTTTCTTGTGCTGCTGTCATTGCCCTAAGCAAAGGCTGCAGCTCTTGGTTAGGCACCAAGAGTTGTCCTTGTCTCAGAACATGCTTATTCAAGTCCTTAGTTTCTTACTTATCTTTCCGTGTGTTTTTGCCTGTGAAGAAAACATGGGCCAGAACATCTCCAAGGTACACCATCTGATAAAGCTACTTGAAGTCATTAGGAATAGCTCTAATTCAAACTGCTTCCTGAGCAAGTAAAAACAGGGCATGTATGGTTTTTAGAGAGTCTTCACTCAACATCATCTTTTTACAGCTAGAAATGCACACTGGAGAATGCATTTTTTATTTGCCAAGGTTTGGAACTTAACTTTCTACTTTGCATTTTTATGTGAAAATATTTCCACTGAAACTTATTTCCTGCTCTGAATAACTAAGCTCAAAAGATATGCATACACATCTTTCTAGAAAATAAGCCAATTTAATACAAATAAGGATTTCTTCATCTAGCCTTTTTGCTGGTTGCAAGTTTTATATTAAACATCATCTAATTTTCATGAAGGTGCCAAAAAGAAAACGGAAAAAGATTGTGCACATATTTGCTTATTATTCATACTGCCTTTGCAAGTGGGAGTAATTCTTGCCTGGTTGACATGTGGATTAAGTAGTTGAAATCAGAGCAGTGCATTCATGGGATTGTAAATACACAACAGCAAACACAGGACTGCCTTGGTATCCAGGAGAAGCAATGAGGAAGAAGTAATACCTTTTATGAGGTAGTCTGTTCAGAGCTAGGACAGCAGATGTGCAGATCCTTTGATGTGTGTTGTGATCTTAACTCAGCTTCATCAGTCAGGGTGGGAGATGAAGGTACAACAGAACCCAGGAAAAGTATACATTTTTTCAGCAAACTGCTCATCGGAGAACATCCAGCATGTCCTTTCCTGCT
>NW_008632238.1:4441-9671 GCF_000691845.1 Merops nubicus
GACTTCTTATCCTGGACCTGTCTAGGACTGTTGTGCAGGATCCTGTCTCCATTAGCAGAAAGCAATACATGCTTCAGAAAAGGTCATAAAAAGTTGTATAACAGAAGGATAAACACAAAACTCATTTTTTCCTTTGACATAACCATTCTGTTCCCTTTCTGTACAGTCTATACCTGACTGTATGAAAGCATTTTACACCTGTGTGTTGGTTAATGAGACTGGAGGAGTCTGAGGGAGTCAGTATGATTTTAACTGCTCTGTACCTCCCTGAAACATTAATCTTTAGCAATGCCTTCTGGCTTCCCAGTGTCAATGCATTTGATGCCCTGAAGGTTATACATTCAAAGAGACCACCTTGTGTTTTGCCCAGTGGTAAACTGACTTCCTTAATACACACAGAGCAGGGTCCTTCATGGGTCCTGAAAACAGTGAGAGGCTTATCTACCTAATGATTTCAGGAGGTACCCTTTTGTCCTTAAGCACATTCATTCTGCAGCATGTGAGGGAAGATTTGTCTCTCCTGCATCAAGAATTCTTCAGGGTCGATGCTCACACCTAGGCTGCTTTGATTGACAGACTGAAAGAGGCACTAGCAGCATGTGATTCATCTCACCTATTGTCAATGCCTACTTTAGCATAAGATAAATTGTGCTCTAAAACTGCCCATTTTTCTCCATTGACTATAAGGGAGAGTAATAACCTAGGGAGTGCCAAGTGATTAGCTCAGATGCAGGTGTCAAAGTCTGGTCAAGGATGAATTCCAGTCACTATGACCACCAGTTAATGAAGACATATCCAAGACAGCTTTAAACTTGCAGCAGCTAGCCCTTACTTTGGCATGGTACTCTGCACAGGTAGCAAAATTAATCTAAGAAGCTGGCCAAAATCTCCCACACCCAGCAGGGTGCTGCAGCAGGGCACAGCTGTGTTACAGATCAGAGGTCAATGCTCATCAGTCCTTTCCATGCACTGGTACAGGCAAAATTAACATAACAGTAGTCACAAAGTGCAGAGGTAGAGCTAACATATGCTGCCTTTCAGCACAGGCAAACTTATAGACTTGGTCGGAAACAGGATTTTCTGATCTTTGCATCCAGAGATCTTCAAAGTCAGCGGGATTAACTCAGCATCTTCTACCTCACTTTTTAAAAACAAGGTTTAGTAAAGTAGTCTCTTCTCTGTTTTACCTTTTGACCTGATTGGAAATCAGATCTATAGATTTCTTTAATTGTCCTCCCATTGTGACCACTTTCTTTATGCAGTGACTGACTCCTTGTAATGTCAGCTAAACTTGATTTAATACTAGTGCTCTATATGGTGCATGCTGCCAAACTGGCATATATGAATTTCTGTATCCTGCATTTATTTACAGCACTTTGATATAAACACAGATGCAAAAAAATCTGTTCACAGTTTTTCCATTCTATAAGTATTTTCTTGAACCATTTGCATGCTCTGGTGAATTTCTGTATTTCTTTACTGTGATTGCCTTTTGGAGGGGAGGCTATATTGTCTATAATGGTAGAAAAACACCTGAAGACTTAGGACTTTTTATATGTCACTGTTATACTTTACTAACATGAAATCAGAGATCAGAAATCAATCCATAGTTTACCTGGCTGGAATTAATTATTCACACCTCAGTGAAATACGTTTGTAATAAACACCAGAGAGGCTGTCTGTCAAATTAGAAACTAACACTTTGCTGCTCAGAGAGTTCAAGTTCTCCCTGCTTGGGAGAATGTACAGAGAAGTAGGGAATAAAGTACTTGATAAGGATGCAGAGACAGAACTAATATCAAATTACAATTACTGTTCAGGTTTCTTGCTGTTTTAATGAATTTTTAAAGACTAGGTGTTATTCAGTTACACATATTAAAATTCAGTTAAGCTGTATTAAGGAGTACATTCTTATCCATAAAAGTTTTATAGATCCTAAAAATATCCTGCAGCTTCCTAAATATACTGTGAACAGCCTTAAACTATAGTCTGAAAAGCCCTACAAAGTCTTCTGCTTACAGGTCAAGAACACAAATAGCTTTACTGATATTTAAAATTAAGCCGATCCACAATCCATTGCCTGATAAGAAACCTATGGAATGAAAATTAGCATGGAATAACATTTTAAAGCTACCCTCTGAAAAGTGCATTTTGTCATTCTTCTCTTTTGCCTTCTATTTTGTAGAATATTTGAATTTGAGGTGCGACCTGAAATGTAACGCTTCCTATATTGTGATTTTTTGACAATCATTTCTGCTCACTAGGTAGCTTTTCCACTAAAATTAAATATCGTGCTTTCTGTGGGATGGCTGGTTTAGAAAAGGAGTTGTCTTTTAACAGTAATTGAAACTTGGCTTCCTTTCAATCGGGGTAAATAGATGAGGATATGTAAAGAAAAGTGAAGGAGCTGAGGAATCTGGTAAATTTGTGCTTCAAGAAAGCCTGGAAGATAGGAAGCTAAAAAGTCAGATGGATGTGTGAAAAGTCATGTAGAGTTATACCAGCAGAATCTGGCTGAAACCAAACCATAACATTTCAGCTATGAATTTTCACAAAGAAGACTTTCTTGTAGCTCTCTTAGCTACAGATTTTGTACCATCAGCATACCATATGAATAAAAACTTGATATATGTCCCAATAATTCAAGGTGTGACAGTTCACTATTCTTGTTCTATCTTATCACAACTGCAAAATAAATAAATACCTAGATGAACAAGTGTATGGATAATGTTACCTAGCAAACAGGCTTGAACTCTTTTGGATGTATCTCAACCTTACCTTCAGAGAGACAAAACACACCCAAGGTCCACAAGGTTCAGGGAACGCTTGTTCCAAATAACTTATTTTATTTAGACTAATAATCTCTTTTATTAGACCAAATATACTGGAAGAAGGGTATATGACAGACCTTTATTATACAGTAGTCATTAGAATTCAACACTGGTCTTACTGCAGCATAACTGAGCTCTTTGGTTAGGCCCAAGAGGAATGAAGTGCCAAGCACTTTTGTTGTGGACTAATTTGGCTGTCATTTCAGTGGCTATCAATTAGCTGGAAGTTAAAGTATTACCCATCCACTACAAATAGTGATTCATTTTGTTTTACAGACTACTGCTGTCTTGCACACTTGCTGGGGTTGACAGGCATGAATTCTAGAACTACTTGCACATTACCCCTAAAGATTTATGGATCAAACTTACAGCAAATGGTACACTACACTTCAGAAAGAGGTTGAGTTAGCAGACTTTAGGTCGAGTACAGGAAAGTCAACAGTTCTTGATCTACCTATTTATCTATAAAATAACACATCCACTCAGCTTCATTCCTATCCTCACTTCTTACTTCTTCCTGAACTAATACTGTCCACACTTAGCAGACTTTTCTGCTGTTCTTTCTACTACCTATTAAGGTGAAAGCCTTAATTTTCCATGCATATGTATGTGGAGAAGGTAATTTCTGCTGGTTCACATCTCCCATCTGTTTGAAATTCTTTTGTTTTTTCTGGTAAGAACATCACCACTTTGGAATGCAGAAAGATAGAGCAAGAGGTGTCTCTAAGACTGCACCCAAATCAAATAGTCAATACCTATAATTGTTTTCCTGCCTACAGACAGATGGATTGTAGCCTTACACCTCTGAACACAAGAGCTGAGAGAATGGTAGCCACATTGTCATAAAGGACCACACATTCTGTATGAGGGCAAATAAACACAGCATTTCTCCTGTAGAAGGCAGCTGCATTTTATACACACTGACATTATCATTTACACAAAAGCACGTCACACTAATAAAGCGAATTTGCACATTAAAAAAAAAATGTTTTTCTAATAGAACAACTATACTGAAGTGCCATGTTTATTGAAGAATCCTGCAGTGGTGAATTTTCATTAGTGATTAGAGTGAATAGGCAGTCCTGTGCACAAGCAGGACTTCTCTCTAGATGCATGGCTTTTTCCTCATCTCATCCTAGGGTACCGAAGACCAGGCTGGATGAGGCTCTAGACAGCCTGACCTAGTGTGAGGTTTCCCTGCTCATGGCAGAGGGGTTGGAACTGGGTGATCCTTGTCCCTTCCAGCCCTGACAGATTCTGATCTATTTCATCAGAGGACTTACTAGTGTTGGCTTAATGGTTGGACTTGATGATCTTGGAGGTCTCTTCCAACCTGAAGGATTCTATGATTCTATGATTGCTTCAAAATATCTAAAAACATTTCTTGCAGCAATGAGGCTTACTTTAGGTTTTCAAAGTTAACCCACTGCAGAATTAGATACTACTAAAGAAACCTATGACCTTTAATGTGGTATTATTCAGGTGTAGAAGAATTTGCATTTTCACAGCTTAATTAAGTTGCAATGACAGCAAAAAACTTTAAGTACAAGAAACTTTAATTCCTACTCCACTGTATATAGCTCATACTCTCTAAATTTCACTCATGCTTATTGCTTATCTCTTTACGTTCAACAATTACCATGCCTTGGTGGTGTTACTTCTCAGCTGGCTACTATTTTTGCCCTGTACCATTAGTGAAACTGCAAAAGTAATACATACTTCTTGCAAAAATTATCTTGTTTTATTATGAAAAGGCATAATTAGTTGAGTTTTTAACTGTAATTTACAATTTTTTTTTCAAAAAAATCTGTTTTCAGTGATTTTCAAAGCATCCCTTTCCCCAGTAATAAAAATTGTGACTATTTTGTTAAGGACAGATGAGTTGCATAGGTATACATGTATATGGTTTATAAGTCTTACAGAATTTCACTCAGTACAGCAAGGACAATATAGTTCTGGTGTACAATAGAAACCACTAGCACTTTTTAACTAAGTCAAACTTTAAAGTAAGAAAGACCTTTTTTTTTTGTGCCCCCAGGAATAATACAAAAAAAAAATTATTTACTGAAAGGACACACTTCATTGAACTTTTTTATTTTACATTTTTAACGCACAAAAAGAGTAGTGTGTTTCATAATCCAAAACCTGCCTGTACCAAAGGTTGATCGGGCTTGAGATTTAATTTAGTTCCCAGTGTCACTGAATCTTGTTACTGGAAATGTTATCATACAGCAGCTGAGTGGTGTCTTAGATCGTGCCCTTGCCTGAAGATATACAGCCCATTCAGAATTACTGATAACAGTCCTGTATTTTTTCCTGCAGAAGTAGAAACAATGTTCAATACAGCATACACTGCTTACATATCTATTCACATGACATGCCCTAATAATATTCCCTGC
>NW_008632238.1:9681-25611 GCF_000691845.1 Merops nubicus
AGATACTACAGAGACTTCATTCATCATGCCTTGTTTTTTCTCTTATACTACTCTTTCATAGGTTGCTTTTTCAAAATTGGTGTTTTCAGTAACAGCAGTTTTGCTTCCTCACCCATTCAGAAGAATGAGACTTCAGGACCCTGATCTGTTGGCAAGAGGGCACATCCAAATGCAATATGAATTAGAGGTGGCCTGATTAGTTCGTTCGTTTTGTCTTCCATTGTGCTACTCATTACTTCCTGAAATCCAAAATGATGCTGTTATTCCTTGGGCTGTGAGTCAGCAACTTATTTATATTTCCATGACGTCATTCTTTCTGTGAGCAGCTAAGCAAGTTTATATTGATGTGACATTTTTCAGCACCCTAGAGAGTCAACCAGTAGAGCTAAAAGCCATTTTAATCATTCCCAATGGAGAAGTCCAAGTCCTAACGATCTGTACTAGCTGTATTACCTTTTGATGCTATCATTTATTCTGTAATAAGCAGTCCAGTGGAGCTACCCTCCACAGCTTCTGTCTATTCACACACTCTTCTGGGGAGTGTAATTTATACTAATTTTTTCCTATACGTTAGTTAAAAATTATTTTCAGCCATCTTTCAGGTTTCCTTTTTGTTGTAGGAAGTATAGAAAACCACAGTTCTTCCTCCCAAGTGCTGAATTCTACAACACTCACAAGCCTATAACCAACTGTCTGTCTTTATGAGTGTCAACTGTATATTTATTGTATATTTTAAGTCTAAGAATTTGAAGCTGCAATTGTTCCTACTAAATGCAAACTTCACTGAGGGCAGTAGGAGTCTGCCTGGTGTTTTCAGCAGATTTCTGGAGACTGTTGCAGTCCTACTTAAATCATTCTATGATTATATGACTCTACAATTCTGTGATTCTACTTAAACAAGGAACGGGTGCATCTGTTGCAGCCTGGGGATTAGCAGCAGAGAGGTTACAGACAGTGATGTTCTGACAGTGGCAATCTAGACACAAGGTAAGATTACACTTGTAGGGCAGAAATAATTCTTACTACATGACTGGAAGAGTTGTAGGGGGATGAAACATTTGAGGAAATGTGCCCTTCTTCAGGTCTCAGACAGCTTTAAAAGCCAGCATAGGCAGAGAACAATAGATCTGAGTCTGACCTGTTGAAACCCACAGCGATCACTTCTGTCAAAGCCAGTCTCAAATTCCCTTAAGTCAGAGATAGTTTCATACACAGAAAGGTTGCCTGGGAGACCTTCTCTTGTAATGTGTCTGTCAAAACTATGATAATCTATTTATTATTTCAGCTTCTGACATCAGCATTAAAGAATATAAACCTACTTTGTATGCTTTTTAAGCCTTAGATGTGAGAACTTATTCAAAAGTATTTGTAAGGAGGAATTAACTAAAAGCTCTGACATTTCCAAGTAGTCTGCAGGGGAAGTTTATATTTACATAGTTCTGATAGTTTTAAAAGCAAATATAATTAATTTCATTACTTTAACTGTATGACAGTACTCAGGGAAAAAAAAAAAAAAAAGAAAAAAACAAACACCAAAACCAAACAGTGTACATTATATAATCCTAATACTATTTTTTGCTGTTTAAAACCAGTAGATCATTCTTCTACCAACTGATAAAAATACCCCTGTCTCAGACTTCAAAATTAATCCCTTTATTTGTGCACTGAGTACTTGCCCTAGCAATAAAAAAGCTGCTGTAGACATTAAGTTAGCAAGCTGCTTAGCACGATGTGACCAATAGTAAATTGCAAAGCATTGCAGGGCAAGAGAAGCCCCTGGAAACAAAGAAATTGCCAAGGCAGGAGTGGGGCTGCCCCTGTGGGGCCAAACCAGGGGCAGAGGAAAACCCTGCACAGGCCTGTTGGCTGATGAAAAAGAAAAAAAAACATTATTAAAACCATCAACATTTCTTATTAATTATTACATGCAACTGTGTTACAACCTCTGGAGTCAACGTGCAATTTCCAGTGGAACATCTTCAAAGGCAACAGCCTTATATTTTATTTTTCTTACTTGTCTTAACTGAGGGGAAGACACCACAGCATCTCATTCATATAAGCATACATGGAAACTGTCACAGGCAGTCATTTTTCTCAATGATCGTTTTGATTTTTGCATTTACTCTCTCAGTCCAGTGCAACAAATTTTTGCAGATCAGTTGTGAGGTTTAAGCACTTAAATCCAGATCTCAGCCACTGTCCTCATGACAAGGAGCACAGCTTTGCAGGTAAATTCCCTGGTGATGGTGAGCAGGGACATTTTAGAGGGAATGCCAGCTGATTCATTAAAGTGCATACAAAGTATCTCAATATAGTGGTCCAGTTAATTTATCTGGTTTCTTTTTGCTTTAGCTCAGATCTATATCACATCTCTGAGATGAGGGCATTTTCTCTGCCACACACCTCTCCAGAGAACCGCTTAGCTTTGGCTGAGTCGTACCCTCGAAGTTTTTAATAAGACATATAATTCCTATGCAGGTGTTTAGACTTAAAAATCAAAACATATGAACTCATCCTATAGAAGTTCATCACTTGTGAAACACTCACACTGAATTTTTATTTAATCTCTTCTCTGAGTCTTCTGTCACTCAGTCACTCAGCCAAGAAGCATCCTCTTTTTTGTAGATACAGTGTTCCCTCGGTACTGTTCAGTCTTTTTATAAACAGTGGAAAGCTCTTTTATCAAGTCTAATGCCTTGATGTTGTTCCCTAGATTTTCATTCTGTGTGTTATGAAACCACTGAATATACCAAAATGATAACAAAATGGGCAGTCTCTCCTTCATTTACACTACAAGAAGAAATAAACAGAATAGAAATAGAGTATACAGCTAGATGTTTGGTTTAGTCCCCAACATCAAAATTTATAAAACAGCTGATCTTTTGTCACAACATCAAAAGAATTATTTACCTTTTACAGTGTTTTCTATTCTGTACTATTTCCTTTGGGAGTCACTAGAATTGCACAAGAGTACTTCACATTCAGAAGATGTCTTCAGATCCATAAAAGTCAAATTAAAAATAATAATAATGAAATATTTAATTCAGGAGAACCTTTATCTGTCAAGGAGGATTAACATGTCAAGTAGGTTGAACCTGGCTCTAAAACCAGGAATTTGCATATCTACTGTAGTTTCAGACTGCTCCCTTATTGAGTTTCTTACCCTGTTCAGCCATCAAATTACATTCTTCACTTAATTTCAATGCTTCATTTTTTATATCCTCCCCAGCTATAATCTGAAGTATATCAAACAAAGTGCAGACTTAATAAATCAATCATAGACGTCCATTCCATCATACTTTCAAAGAAGGGTTTTATCATAATCCCTTTTAAGTTAAGTCCACTTTAACTCCTGCTCAAACTCCAGGAAAGTCTGATTTCTAATGAGGTGGAGCCATCTGGTGTCTGTCAATTATGTCACAAGTTCCTCTAACCTGCTTAAAGAAGACAGGCTGCTTTAAAACTATAACCTTCTGAAATAATTAATGATCTTTTTTTATTCCACACCACTCCCCCACAGTTACTTAAAATAGTTTAAAATATTTTTTTGCACTTTTATCTCATATTCTTAACGTACAGAATTCAATTCACTACTTTAAGCTCCTTAAGTGCTATGTTCAATTAAATTTGAACACACAAGGACAAGCTGGGAAAGGGGCAAGAAAAGAAAACCCCACTTTGCCTTTTTAAATATTTGAGAAATCATAACTTAGAATTTTCTACAGGACCCTTAAAAGGTTTCTTCTTGAGTATTAAAACATCCATTTCTAGGTAGACCAGATTCTACTCCACAGCACTATCTGCTACACTAACCAGGTCCCCATCAATGTATTTATCAGAACTGTTTCAATGGCTGACACCCATGTCTTCACCCATAACAAAGGACATGGATTACTTCAGATGTTGACAGTACACGTTGAATTAAGAGGAAATCCATTTGTATTGATGCACTGACCCAGGCTCCACCAAAGGCCCCACTACTGGCAGAGGAAAGCTCTCCTGTCTGCCTGCTGAGTGTGAAGTTAGACAAGGTAGTATGACACTAAACCTCGTCTCAAGACCAAGAGCAAACTCATGTTGTCTAAGTAGGAGTTAGGAACATAAATATTGGCTGATCTGGTCATTTGTAGTTCTGAGAATAATGGGAGCTGCCAGAAAATTGATTCATTGCAAATCTGGCTTTATTGCCGTTGTGATCACACCCAAAAACCTCCACAGGAATCAAAGACTCATTATTCATTCTTTTGCTCCACAAAAGATAACGATCTTTTCTATGGGTAGAAAAGGTCCACCAAAATATTTTAGACCCCCCAAAACACTAAAGAGAAAGGTCTTCACAGCAGGGCACTGAGTGTGTAAACACTGGTGTTCTTCCTAGTCTGCTGCCCAGGATGAAGGCAAGTGACAGAGTGCTGTAAATACAAACAGACTATGCCTATGGAGGATGTATGCAATGAAAAAAACTGGGGTGTAGAGGAAATGTGCTTTAGAATTGAGATGGGGATTGCTTCAGTGAGCCTTGATAAAAAAAAGTTTGGGGCACATTCAGGAACAGTATTTTGGCAATCATGAAAATATATGAGGTGACTAGGGAGCAAGTTAAATTGACCTGTGAGTCATCACAGCAGTGTTTTATGACATGCTGTTTCATGACGACAACATTTAGTCAAAATTGTGAGACACTTTCTCTGAACTAGAAAACTAAAATGAAAACATCAGTTAAGTTAGTTTATTTCTGTATTAGAATAAGAACCACAAGCCATGTGGAGGGGTGAAAGGAATGAAAACATCAAAACTACATAAAATTCATTGCATGAAAAAGAAGCAATTCAAAATTTCAAACTTTTCTGACAATAAAAACAAAATGCATTTTTCATAAAGTTAAACCGGCAAAACAAAAAGTTATATTCTCAGTGAAGCAGGGCAATAAAAATTGTTGCAGTAAAAAGTTGCATTTTTCTACTCCTATAGTGTGTTTCTAAGTTTCTTTAGCATGTAACTACTTTTAAATTCTTTGGGGGAAACCTATATTCCTAGTTTTTGTCTTAAATAAAAGTGCAGCCTCAATGAATCAGCATCTTTAGCTGATGTTCCTTTCTGTTGTAGTTTAATGCAAATTTTAGTGACTAAAGCTGTAGCCTTTGCAAGGCCCACTTCTAGGACAACAAATAAAGTAAGAGAGATGTAAGAAAGGGAAGTCTAATCAATTTTTATCACTCACCTTATGCACATCCTGAGATTACAAACTTAGTGCTTTTTGTTTGCTGTTCTTGTCAGCCAAATAGGAGGAATAAGGTACCTAAAAAAAAATCTGACAGTTACCTTGCTAAATAAAAATGCTTCTCTTTTTTGTAAAAGATAGTTAAATAAATTAAAATGTCCTTCATGTGTAATATTTCAAACAAACACAAAATACTCTTCTCCATTTTACTTATATTTTAGGATACTAATTCAGCTATATATTCTGGTTCTTTATGATGTTTGGCCTTATAAATCAATACACCAATCTGAAAAATTATTTGTTTTTCAGCTGCAAGCCAGCATACTGCTCTCCAAACCAACCTGGCACAGTAAATTAATTCCATATAAATTCAGTTTCTGGCCACTGGCCTTTACAGTACCAGTCTATAAAAAAAATAATAATTTGTTCCATTTCCCTTCCTAAGGGCTTTCTCAGATGAGCAATCACATTCTGGTCCCCACCTGCTGGTTTGTGGGTGACACAGGTATAAGTGTGGCATGCGTGGTGTGTGCAAGGTACACATCAGACTCAGCCTGGTCAGAAATTCGATATGGCAGGCAAAAGAGTCACATTCCCAAGGATTTTCTTACACTGTGTTGGTATCACTTCCCTGGCTACTGAATGGTGAAGGAACACCCCATTAGCTTTCATTTAACAAGCATGGCAGCATCTGTCCAGCCAAGGGCACACAGAGGTCATGCCAGCTCAGCTCTATGACCAGTGTTTTCCAGCCTTTGCTACCTTACTGACATAGCTAGAGGCTTAACAGTGTCTGCTCTAATCACGCTTCTTGCAATAGGTAACATTCAGCTTTGGGTTTGTGGAAGAGTGTCCCATCTTCAAAGAGCAGTGATGTTGCTGCCCCATTTTGGTAGGCTGCTAAAACCAAGTAGGAGGACGAATATCATCATCCTTGGATGGGGAGGAGAGACAGGGGGCATGGAACAGGGCTGGGATGAGGAGAGGAAGTGAGAAATACCCACCTGGAGCACAGGAAAGACTTTGGAAAGGTCTGAAAAGGGTTACTGCCCTTCAGCTGCTCACCACCACTGCCACCACAACACCTCGGTTCCATCTGAACCCCATACCTCTACTTCCCTTACCTGTACTGCCCATCTACAGCCACAGCCTCTTTCCAGTGTGTCCCCCAGCCCCATCTGAACCAAATCTACTCCCTCACGGGTGCCTTCACCTCAGGTGACCCACTGCATGTCCAGTACCAGGAGGTCAAGAACATGTACATGGGCTGGAGATGGAGGAGAATCACCAGGTGTCAGTGGCTAGAAAAGTCTATGGTCTTTATTAGGGATTTTTCACCCTTCTGTAAAGCTTGTGCAGAAGCCTATGAGTAAACTTCAGCATGATTTCTTTTTGTCAAGGGAGTGTAACAAAATATAAAATACTTAATGGTCATGCTAGATGCTTTAATCAATGTTTTATCAACTCTTATTACAAGTGTGAATAGCGTCTGTGGTCTTTCATAAGCAAAGCGCATAACTACATGCCTAAATTTAAAGGTTTGTGCTTAATTTAATCCTTGCCACAGGCAATTACTTATAAGCATCAAGCAAACTGAGACCCGAGGGCCCATATTGTAAGAGAATATATCCCATGGTCAAAATGATTGTTGATGAAATGTCATCTGTTTTTTGCATAGTCTCTGTCCTACCAGAACTTGATGAATAGTTGTTAATTTTGCATTCATTAATAATACACAAAAAAGAATTTTTTTTCCTAATCTTTTTTAAATATTTGCTTCCTTAACACCTGAAGACAGTAAACTTTTCTAATATAAATATTTTCTTAATTGCACATTCAAAAAGCTCTTATCACTTTTTAAACTCTAAACATTGAAACTGATATTTTCTGACATCAATGACAGTATTCATTGATTTTTAACCAGCCCTCAAAACAAACCATTCTTGAAAGGATGTCAACAGCAACTTACTATACATGTGGAACAAGTGGGGGTACCTCTTTTTTTTTTTTTAGTGTTCATAAGAAATGCTAAGATTCCTCCAATAGGTACCTGTTAATTTAAAACAAAATTCCCATGTGTTTTAGATTAAACCTGACTGTCTTTGATCTTCATATGATTCAGCTCCCTATGACAGGTGATAGTTAGCATGCCTGTTTTGATTGTTTCATTCTGTAATGAAAATTTACCTGCAAACCTAGCTAAAAATTACAGTGTTTGACAGGAATATTTTCCACTCCTCCCCCCATAAAAGACAGCAAATTAATTTAAAAAGTCAGTCTTTATGAATGATAAAGTATTCCTTTAGCTCTCCAACTGACATTTGCCATTGCATGGTATTCAGATATTAGAAAAGTCCTAAATATGAATATTAATCATCTTGAAGAATCCTCACTGCTTCATGGTACAACAGATCTGAATTTTCATATCAAAGTCTTGAAACAAAATCTGTCTGGAAATTTGAGAACTGGAGTGAATAACCATTATTGCTATCACTTTTTCACTTGTATAGGTGGGCACAGGAACCCCCTTTTAAAAATTATTTACCATATTAATAATTTATAACATCAAATATCTGAAGATTCTTCTTTATTTCTGTGGATCTGCTGAAGCTTCCTTGTCCCAAAAGAGCCTAGAGGCTGGTTAGCTGTGGGCTATTTTTCACAACTACACAAAGAACTGAAGAACATTCTCACCAATGTCAGCTGTTCTGAGAGGTGGGAGGTCTGCGGATGACTGAGGAAAAAATACTGGGGGGAAAAGGTAGACAAGATGACATGTGCATTATCATTGAAAAAGGAGTTGCTTAGCCCCACCTGTAGTAGTAACCCAGTAGTAACAACTGCTAATGGGGTAAGATATGGGGAGAATCAGAGTCTGGGATGGGTTAATGGGACCAGCAGGGACATTGGCAACTTATGCTCAACATCTAAATTAGAAAGCAATAAATAGGGAAAACAACAACCTCTTTATGGGAAGACCTCTCTAAGAGCCCTATACAGTGCAGAAAGGGGAAAAAAAATAATCTTCTGAATATGATCACTTGATTCCTCCCTAAAGGTTCATTCCAGATAGAATTTTGCTGGCAGAAACATACTTCCATAAATTTATTTACATATGTAATTAATTTAAGGCCTCAATTTGCAAGATGTACTGCTGTATTTTATCCCTCAGCAAAGTCCTGCTTTTAGCATAATGAAGAAAAGGTGCAGCAGATACTAGTAAAAGTAATATTAAATTAATAATATTGATGAGTAATATTAAATGAGTAATATTAACTACTTTATAGAAAAAGTAACATGAAATGAAACATCACCAAAACCTGGCTAATATTTCTCTCACTCTCTTTTTGCACAGTATTTCATAGAATCATAGAATGGTTTGGGTTGGAAGAGAACTTAGAGATCATTTAGATCCAGTCTCCCTGCCATGGGCACGGACACCTTCCACTAGACCACATTGCACAAGGCCACATCCAGCCTGGTCTTGAACATTTCCAGTGCTGAAGCATCCACAGCTTCCCTGGGCAACTTGGTCCAGTGTCTCACCACCCTCATACTGAAGAAATTCTTCCTTACATCTGATCTAAATCTACTTTCTTCCTGTTTGAAGTCACTACCACCCAACCTTTCACTCTAAGTCCTTGTAAAAAGTCCCTCTCCAGCTTTCTTGCAGGCTCCTTTCAGGTATTGGAAGGCTGCAATAAGGTCTCCCTAGAGCCTGCTCTTCTCCAGGCTGAACAATCCCAACTCTCTCAGCCTGTCCTCACAGGAGAGGTGTCCCAGCCCTCTGATCATCTTCATGGCCCGTCTCTGGACTTGCTCCCAATAGGTCCATGTCCTTCTTGTGTTGGGGGCTCCAGAGCTAGATGCAGTGCTCCATGTGGGACCTTATGAGAGTGGAGTAGAGGGGTTTCCAAGTTTATGCTGAAAATGATTTTGAAGAACACAAAATAACAAATACAACAACAATAATTATTTAATAATAATAATAATAATAATACTGGGCCGAAGCAGAGGAAGAAGCAGTAAATTTTATTGACAGGAAAGGAAAGGTGGACCCTGGTTGTGTATTGACAAAATTATTTTGAAAACAATTTTCATGAAATTCAGATGCTTACCTTGTACTTAAGAGGCCAAGAAAACTGAACCAAGAAAACTGATATCTGAAAAGCTTGTCTTTTTGCAAAAATATACATAAAAAAAAAAAAAGTTAGCTACCTCTACTTATTTTTGTGTCTTATAAATGGGATTTTATGCAGGATGAGGGTAAGGGTTGATTTTTTATTATAAACTGGACTTATATTTTTTTATATTATGTCTCTGATATTACCTTTTGCTTGATCTGAGCAACAAGATCTCACAAGAGTGTGTACATGGGAAACCACAGAGGAGAGATACTTGAGCATGAGTGTTGGACTGCGTTTGGTTTAGCTGGTTTTTTGCCTCTGTATGCTAGTATATGGAAACAAGTATATCACAGCACAAGCTACATCAGAGCAATTGCACACAATTCTACAAGCATGATTTGCTTGATCACATTCTTCAATTCTTCCTCCCTTCTCCTTTTACTTCAGGTATATGGGATCTATTTAATTAGAAAGCTGAGAACACAATAAAAGGTCAGATCACAGCAGTTCTGGTTATACAAATGCACAGCAAGCCAACGATTTTAGACTGGCCCTTGCAAATTCCATTAATTCTGCAGACTCTTTTCAACCCTTTTTTACTGTTTTTTACACCACTTTCAGATGAAATTAAGTGATTCAGTCAGGTACTGAATGAAAGCTCTACTTCATTTCTGCTAGCACTTTTTATCCAGCACTCCTTTCTAGGTCTGAATTTTACGCCTCCAGTTAGTCAATTGGTTTTTACTCTAGCTGTATTACTGTACCCAGCTGAGCTTTTATCCCAACAGAATGGCCAGGCTTATTGTGCTGGGGTGGTACTGTAAGATACCCAACTCAGCAGTGCAGACACAGTCTGTAAGTGACACGAACTTAAAATTACCACCACAGCAGTGATTCCCAAGGAGCAGCTGGTTGTGCTGCTCATTACTTTCTCTTCAGTTATTTCAAAAATAACATTTGACAGACATTTTATCTGAAGTCAGAGAAACGCTGGAGAACTTCACAAAAGACCTTTCAAGGGATCAAAATATGCTTAATTGATCCTGAATGGAAGCTTAATAGAAGAAGCTCCTTTTTTCTCTTCTTTCAGCTATAAATAAGACTCCTGCTGTTCTATTCAGTCTCTCCTTACTAATCACAGAAGAGGCTAATTATATGACAGGCTGTTGTATTCTTTGTTCCTTTGACTGGCCAAATTACAGATGTATGGCAAATAAAGTGGAATTTCTTTCTTTTCCACTTTTCATAGCTAATATCAACCAAAGAAAGAGCAAGTGCACAAGCCCATTTTCCAGATGCTGAGGTTGAGGATTAAGTAAACACTCTGTGTATACCTATGGTTTATCATTCCTGAGGTAGGAGCAGAGACAACACACACCTGAACAGTATTTCATCCACAAGGCTGTGACAGAACTGCTGAATGACGAAAAGCCACTCCTTCTCTTGGCCTCTGTGACACTGGTCAATCCAGACATCCACAGAGGTTAAGCTGTATAGGCTGGTTTACGGCATCTCTTTACCACACTTCCAAGTTTCACTCAAGGTGAATCAATATTTGTTTCAGTATGTTAGTTGAAACTCTAGTTTTAAAAGCTATGGCAATATGCAGGGCTTTGCACATGGCTTCATAGGAAGAATCAGTTTCTTCTTTCAAAAACCAGTGCATTGGTAAGAAAGATGAAATGAAATATTGTCTTGGGAACTTTGTTTATACACCCTTGTCTAATCTGTGTACAAAGAGTATAAATTTTCCATTCGTCTTTTTTTAATGTCTTTCTTGGTAGCACTTTTTATTTTAAGAGAAAAGATCAACTAAGAGTTAAAAAAATCCCACTGTTTTACAAGAAAAAAAAAGATTTATTCATTCCTGTCTCACAAACTCATAAATAATATGAAGTTCTTCAAAACTCTGTCAAATCTTCTGACCAAAGAAAAGATTCATTATAAAGTTAAGATGGGATTCAATAGCTACAAACCCCATCCGTTTAAGATAGGGAACACCTCACTAGAGTGTCCTCAGCTAGATTAATTTTTGCATACTCTATTCTACAATATATTTGTATGACTTGAGATCTGTTAAATAATTATTTACTATAGAGAGGGAAAAAAATGGTATGGAGACTTGACCAGTTGTCCTGTGCTCTTAATGACTCTCAGCTGCTTTCTCTAACTTCTATGGCCAATAGCAGCTGCTGATGCTTTGGTTCTCAACTCAGCACAGAAACTGCTTCTCACTTGTGGTGCAGGCATAACACCAGTGATTCTTGTCTTTACCATTAGTTAGTTTAATTGCTCTTCATAGCTGAGATTAGCAAGAATTCTTTTCCTTTCATGCTGGCAAATCTCTGTTATCACTTTCCCTTGAAGTAGTTACAAAATTCATATGCCCCATAAAAACTCTATTACAGTAAATGATAGTGGTTTAAGAAAAAAAAAAAAAACTTCTTATTATTTAACACTACCTTGTTTAGACTTGGACTGCAGTGGCATAGCAATAACAAAAATTACGTTTTTGTCTTTCTGTATGCATTAGTCTCTAGCAAGCAATGCAAGTAAAAGAGAAGCCAGAGTAGATCTGCAGGACTGTTCCATCACGGTGGAAACAAGGTCTAACAAGACAGGAGGGAAGAGACATGGATTTTTTTCTCCTTACTCTACTACTCACTCCATGCAGTCACCTGTGGCAAATTATGTGTATGCCTTAAGCTCTCCATACCTATAGTAAAAAGCAGGCCTGCATGCTCCACTTCTGCTTCCAAGGATAATAGAACACACAAACCTAATTACGCCACCAACACTACTTCAGCAGACCCACAAACTCTTGAGATTTCATCCTTTCTATTTTGAGGGACATACTCTTACATATAAAAAAGTGCGGTTTTTACAAGCCTTCCCAAAAACTGCTGTTACTCCAGACTTACACAACACTCAGGTGTGTAAAAAGCTCTGGTTATTTCCCTTCTAAGAAGAATATATCTTATAGATTTAAGATTGAGGGTTACATATTAAGAAACTTGCAGACTCATCCTCTGCTTTTTTCTTTTATTCAAGCTCTTTGTATACATATACCTTTTTATTCTGGTTATTCACACCAATGGCTTTTGGACAAAGGTACGTGAACACTGTTTAATCTTCATAAGTAAGGGAATGATTGCCATTGTACCAGTGTAATGGTTTGAAACCTGCTGCCCCTGGTGGGTGGAGATCTGAAACCTAATACCAGCTACAAACCTGAATGAAAGGGGCGTATACCTGTTCTATTCCCACTTCCCTCTTCCTGTCCTCGGGACTTCCTGCCAAGGTCTATAAAAGGGGCGAGAAAGACACGCCTTGCTCTCCTGCTCCTTTGCCTTTCACCCCGGACACACACTGCTCCTGCTGCTTGTGGTTTCCCTGTGCTACACGTGGCCGTGGCCATCTTGGAGACCTGGGCCTGATCTACAGACTGATTCCCTGCCTCCATCCACATCCAAGGATTGTGCATCCAGCTTCAATCCATCTCAATCCAGCGAGATCCAGCACCGGGGAGCCTCAGCACAACATTTGGGTTTTGTATATTTGGAAGTTTAATCTTCCTTGCCTTGTTGTTCCTATAACCCCCTTACCCTGTTAAACCCCTACCCTTTTTTTCCTTTCTCTACCCTGTTTAAACCCCTACCCTTCTTCCTTTCTGTTCCCTGTTAAATAATATATTTCATTTTGTTAATTTTCAATTTGATGCAAGGTTTTCATTACCCCTGCCTTCCTTATTTACCTCTCTATCTGGGAAAACTGAGGGATAAGGGAGGTGGGACACAATTCTGCCTTCTAACCGGGACAACCAGTCAGGAATACTGATGGGTATATCTGATTATAAAGACTTGCCTGTCTGAAAGAAAAGATTGAGAGGTAGGAAACACAATTTCAGTCATAATTTGTAAAACACAGCCTACCCCCCGAAAAAATATATTTGCCTGTAGCCAGTTCTGTACAGAGTACAAGGATGTTACTCCTAGTTGTAAAAAGCAAAAGGGCTGAACTTAAAGGAGCCTAGACAAAAGGGTCACACCCACACTGACAGGTCTTTCTCAAATCTCCTCAGCAGCGTGGTACCAGAACCAACGTATGGTATGTGATTATGACACATTGTCATAATATGTGTTTCCAATACACATTTCTTCCCTGTTGCTGTAAAGAATTAATTTCCCTGATGTGCTCATTTTTTCCTGTTTGGAGGATTCAGGCTTATACTATGAGACACAGCCTGAAAACTCAGGTTTCTGTATTTTTCATTTGTGCTCTAATATCCTCATTCCTCTCCCCAGTAATCCTTCACTCCTTCTCTCATTCCATCAGATATTTATTTCACTTCGAACTACATGCACAGGCTATGCAAATGTGAAGTGGAGGGAACACCTCTGTTTCTATCAGAAATAGTGTGGCCAGCAGGTCTAGAGAAGTGATTACTCCCCTATACTTGGCACTCACGAGGTCACACCTCAAATACTGCATTCAGTTTTGGTACAGGAAAGACATTGAGATGCTGGGGTGTGTCCAAAGAAGGGCAATAAAGCTGCTGAAGGGTCTAGAGAACAAGTCTTATGAGGAGTGGCTGAGGGAACAGGGGTTTTTCAGTCTGGAGAAAAGGAGGCTCAGAAGAGACCTTATCATCCTCTACAGCTACCTGAGAGTAGGCTGTAGCAAGGTGGGGGTCAGTCAAACTAGCAAGCAATAGTACAAGAGGAAATGGCCTCCAGTTGCATCAGGGCAGGTTTAGACTGTGTATTAGGAAAAATTCCTTCGTCAAAAGGGTTGCCAAGCATTGGAACATGCTGCCAAGGGAAGTGATTGAGTCACTATCCCTGGAGGAATTTAAAAGCCATGTAGAAGAGGTGCTTAGGGACATGGTTTAATGATGGGCTTGGCAGTGTTGGATTGATGGTCGGACTCAATGTTCTTCAAGGTTTTGTCTAACCTAAACAGTTTCATGATTCTATGATTCAAATAGTGAGTTTCATTCTTTAAGCAGCTTCTAAGAGGCAACAAGGGAAATCTGAGAGACATCAAAGTTTGCATCTTATATTAATGTTGTTAAAATTGCTAGGCTGATGGTTATAAAGTGTTTTGAGAACCTCAAAATTATATTCTATACTCATATGACAGTACTAAGTAAATCCAATCATGCTACTCAATCCATCAACTCCTGCCATGCTTCCAAAAATTCACATGACTCCCTTAAGAGTTCTTATTTCATACTAGGGCACTCCAGAAAGGGATTTCTGCCAAGTACAGAAGATAGTATTTATTTTACTATTATCAGCTATATTTTTCAAGTAACAGAGCTAGAGAATATGTAGAATTGTCATCCAATAAAACCTGTAAATGAGACAGTAAGAAATTGGTCGTGTCATCAATTAGCAGAAATGCTCAAAATTAAGAACTCTGTGTGGGTATAACTCAAAATCAAATTAAGAGAACACTTTATACTACATACTTTTGTCAGTACAGTGAATACTCAGATATACAAAAGATCAGGCATTTTTCCATATCATTTCCATAAAAAGATATATCTGAATCTCCCATCTGTGTCTGACTTCAGCACATACTGGTCTTCTGAAGGAATATTTGTTTGTATGATTGTAGCAGATAGCCTGGTATCTCCATTTCTCTCACATTAACTCGTTTCCTGTGGCTTAGTGAGATATTTCAGGTGTTTTACAAGGTTAGACCTTGTTATTCCTTGTTGCTGGTAAATCAACAACCAAACCAAAGTTTTTAAGTACAGTTCCTGACAGCCTCAAGAATGATTTCACAATTAGTGTGCAACCCATTGTTGTGGTTTGAGGCTTGGAATGGGGGCGTGACCTTCCAGCAACTGGGAGGACCCCGGGTGGGTGTGAAACCATTGTATTCCCTCCCCTTCCCACACACACTCTGATAAGAGGCAGGGAGTGGTTTCTAATTTCACTCCTGCCTTGGAGCTCGGAGAGAAAAGTTCTCCTTTCACTCCATGGGACCCTGGAACCATTTCTGAGGGTTTTGTATATTTTATTTTTTTGTATTTTTCCCCTAATCTTTGTATATATTATTTTCCTTACCCCCCTTTTTCGTTTTCTGTTCCTTGTTAAACAATATACTTCATTTTTTTTCCAAAGTGTCTCTCTCTCGTGGGGGGTGGGGGGTGGGGGAAGAGGCGAGTACATAGTTCTGTTCCGTGTGGGTCCTGCCCTGAACCCCTTTTTACACAGAACCAGGACACCCATTGGTGTTGCATAACCAAGAGAGCACAGCAAAGGATCAGTATAACACTTTAAAGTCCACTTTCCCCCCCTCCATCTTTCACATTCATCTTAAATAAACTTTTCATCCTTTATCACCAGGATTTTCATGGCAAGTGCAGTCTATTGGGAGCCCACCTTCAACAGAAGACAAAGCCATCTGCATCTCTAAGAGGAGGATGAACTTTCAATGTAAAGGGTGGTATTCTCTGCCATAAAGTGCATTTATGATCTTGATAAATTACTCGAGGTGACCAAAAGGGCTCTTAAGAATCTCATTATCTAAGTACATTATCTAAGTGGGCACAAGCCAACCTCATGAGGT
>NW_008632239.1:0-1894 GCF_000691845.1 Merops nubicus
CTCACCCCTGTCTGCCATCGTCAGGAAGAAGCTGGCCATCCGTCTGCAGGAGGCAGAGGAGGCCGTGGAGGCCGCCCACGCCAAGTGCTCCTCTCTGGAGAAGACCAAGCACCGTCTGCAGACGGAGATTGAGGACCTGTCCGTGGACCTGGAGCGCGCCAACGCCGCCTGCGCCGCCCTCGACAAGAAGCAGCGCAACTTCGACCGCGTCCTGGCCGAGTGGAAGCAGAAGTATGAGGAGACCCAGGCAGAGCTGGAGGCCTCGCAGAAGGAGTCACGCAGCCTGAGCACGGAGCTCTTCAAGCTCAAGAACGCCTACGAGGAGTCCCTGGACAACCTGGAGACCCTCAAGAGGGAGAACAAGAACCTGCAAGGTAGGGGTTGGGTTTGAGCGCACCCCTCGGGATCTCTGCCCCAGGGTTCTGGTCTCACGGGAGGCCTGTGGCTCCCCTGTCCTCAGGCTTGTGGTGGGATGGAGATCCCCTGTGGCAGGGAGCAGCCCTGGCTGCTCAGCCAAGCCTGGCCCTTCTTCTCCTTGGAGGGATGCAGCAGCCCAGGCAGGAGGCCAGCATGTGTCCTCTCTTGCTGGGGCACTCTGGGCAGCCAGGCGGCCTCACTGGGCTCTAAGTGACACGTGGTTGGGTGCTGAGAGTGCCGTGGCTGTGGGGTGACACTGGCCTGGGGGTGTTGCTCTTGGACGAGCAATGGGCCAAGCAAATGTGTCCTCAATGCCTTGCCCATGACCTCTCCTTCCCCCAGACTGCAGGGGACTGCAGCAGGGCCCAGAAATGTCCCCACACACAACCTCAGAGGCTCTCCAAGGGGCTGGAGGGATATCAGCCAAGGCTGGGCAGAAGGATGGGGGAGACACCTGTGTGGGCCTGGCCCCCCAAACTCATTCCTGCCCAAACCCCCTTCTGTCCCTGCAGAGGAAATTGCTGATCTGACTGACCAGATCGGTCTGAGTGGCAAAACCATCCATGAGCTGGAGAAGCTGAAGAAAGCCCTGGAGAGTGAGAAGAGCGATATCCAGGCAGCTCTGGAGGAGGCTGAGGTGAGCCCTTGCTTCCCACTGATCCTTGCATGTCCCTGCTGCCCTTGAGAGCCACTGACCCACCCTGCAGCTCTGTTGGGGTGCTGCTGGAGCTGGGAGGGTGACAGAGCAGAGCTGGGCTGGCACTCCTGGGCACCCCGCTCATGGGAGTTGTGCAGCCACAGCAAGGCACTGAGGTGGCTCCCTGTGTCTCTGGGCTGGAGGCAAGGCCAGGCAAGGATGGGTAGCTGGGGAGATCCCTCCTAGGGGGGCCACCTTCTCATGGGTGCCGCTGTCCATAGGGGGCCCTGGAGCACGAGGAGAGCAAGACGCTGCGCATCCAGCTGGAGCTGAACCAGATCAAGGCTGACGTGGACAGGAAGCTGGCAGAGAAGGACGAGGAGTTTGAGAACCTGAGGTGGGTGCTGGGAGGGGACAAGCTGGGCCAGTGCACCGTGGCCCTGAGAGGGCTGCCCCAGCCGGGCGAAAAACGGGTCCCTTCGGCAGGCGCAACCACCAGCGGGCCATGGACTCCATGCAGGCCACGCTGGACGCAGAGGCCCGGGCCAAGAACGAGGCTGTGAGGCTGAGGAAGAAGATGGAGGGAGACCTGAACGAGATGGAGATCCAGCTGAGCCACGCCAACCGCCAGGCCGCCGAGTTCCAGAAACTGGTCCGCCAGCTCCAGGCCCAGATCAAGGTTGGGTGGTCCACGGGTGGGGTGGGCTCGGCGCTGTCCCAGCTGCCACCCACGGGTCCCTCCTGTCCCTGCTGACCTCACAC
Organism: Merops nubicus; assembly: GCF_000691845.1. Lineage (NCBI taxonomy): Eukaryota > Metazoa > Chordata > Aves > Coraciiformes > Meropidae > Merops > Merops nubicus. Next base: position 1,817 of record NW_008632239.1, read on the forward strand.
CACCTGGCAGGACCTGCAAATCGAGCTGGATGACACTCAACGGCACAACGACGACCTGAAGGAGCAGGCGGCCGCCCT
>NW_008632240.1:0-1373 GCF_000691845.1 Merops nubicus
TCCCCTGTGGATATCTCCATTCAGTTACAGAGGTGAGCTCAGGAGGACAGGATGACCCTGATGCCCGCAAGCACGCATCTGCATTTACAAATGTTAGTCGGACCTTAAAAGTTAGCTATAAAGATGTTGTGGCAGGAATTTCCTCAAGAAAACTTCCTGTGTTCCCTTGTCCTGAAAATAACAGAAATGTAAACGTTTCTAAAGACATTCCCAAAGATCTGATATTTCATTGGTTGATATACTCAATTGTAGATATCCTCTCTATATTAATGGAAGAACATTAAATACTATTAAATTGTTAGAAATCAAGATAAAGCTATAAATAATATCAATTTAAGAATATTAAATATTCTTTCTAATTGAATTTCTTATTCAACCTTCTTTTCCTCTTTCTTTTCTCTAAGACTTTCATACTCAAGGAAGCCGAATGGCACAGGAAGCAGAATATTCCTGGAAGAAGAATCACCTTACAGAGAGCATGGCTTTTGGAAGGAAGAGAGGAGAGGGATATCACAGCACAGTTGTTTCAGAATTCAAGCGTTAGAATCTTTAATTTGCAAGGAAAAAAAAAACGAAAAGTGGAGTTTTCTTCCTTGTTTGAAACACACTCGTTTGAAACAAAGATCCATATATTGGGAGTTTGGCTGTTCAGAAATGTTCTGTTTTCAAACAGTTCTACTAATCATGTCATCAGACTCATGCTGCCACAAGCTCCCGATGGCTGCACTCTTGCAGCCACTAGGAATCCAACGAAATCCGGGGTGCTCCAGGTAAATCCAAATGAAACTGGCTGACCAAGTCACGCTTTTGCTGAGCATCCGCTTCCGGTTCGGCATCTGCTGAGTCTTCACTTGGGGAGCAGAAACCTTTCTCTTGAAAAAGAAGAGACTCTCTTTCCACGTCAAAGAGTAGAAGATCATTAGGGGTGGAGAAGACAGGCACAGGCCACAGGCTATATGGAGCTACACTGCTGGCCAGACACGTTCTGGCGCTGCAGCGCTCCACAGCCATTTCCAGCACTTCTCACGGGGTGTCCAAGGGCTGCTCTTTTGCTTCAGCTTAAACACACAGCTCAGGACCCTGCAGCAGCACGACTTTCGTTCATAACTGGAGACGCCCAATTTCTTTCCCCACGTGGCTTTTAAATGTGCTCAAAGAATAAGAGCGAATGATGCCAGGAACACATCTTCACTTCTGGCAAGTTTACCAAGCAGCGCGCACATTCTGGTGAAAGCCTCATCCCACCAGCCAGCCGAAATTGTAGTCAAGCAGAACACGGGAAACATATAATCTATAAGGATGTCTCTTTGGTGAAGTCAGCCAGTGGGAAGTGACAGTGCCTGGCCTGAATGAATGAATGAATGAATGAAAAA
>NW_008632241.1:0-5144 GCF_000691845.1 Merops nubicus
GCTGGAGGAGAGGGAAGCGTGCGGCGCGGGAGGGAAGGACCTGCTGCAGCCCTGCCCCAGGTATTGCACCTTTCCCCCTCTTTCTGGATGTGGAGCCGGCCCTGTTTGGTGCTGCCTTGTGCAGAGCAGAGATTCCTCCCTCAGAGCAGGTCTGCGGAGGCCGTCGCGTGACGTGTGCTCTCTGTCTCAGAGAGATTATGGATTTGATCACTTACTCATGGTAACTGTGATTAGAGGTATTATTTATTGTTAGCAATATTCTTGTAATTATTGCTATTATCATTATTGTTATTACAGTAATTACACTTACAGATAGAAATGAAATTAAATTACACCCACTACAGTTTATATTTTCATATTTTAAAAATTGAGAGCAGGTACTCCTGTTCTCTGAAGGGGCTTTCATCCTGATTGTTGTTTCAGAGAATTTCCTCAGCTGCACAGAGACTGTGCAGGTCTCCAGGGCTGTGCTTTATTGACTTTTAAACTGTAATTTTTACATAAGATTTAATGATTCCCCATAAAAAGATCGTGGTCCTCCTTGAAGAAAATAGGAACTGATAAGAGGCAGTAGCTTGGACTTTACTCAGCTTCCTTCTGGGTACTTCTTGAAATGGGAAACTTTGCAGTTCATGAGTGTTTGCTTGGTTTATGGCAATCTTTGTTCTGGCAGAAGGTGGGGATCTCTCCTTTCTGGTCTACAAATCCATGCCATTATGTGTGGCCAGGCTAGCATAGGGGGCTGCTAGTTTGCTTGGCAAAGAAAAAAAAATCACTTAATTTCTCGTGTGACATGATCTGAGGTTGACTGTAAAATGTTTCACAATGGATAGCTTTTTATATGCATGCAGACAAATTTCCCTGTCTGGGAATCAGTGTGTGTTTGATAGGAGGTCTGTTCAGTGCTCAGGTCATGAGTTGTGGGGCTTTGCCAGATACTGTCAAAACCTTTGATAAAGCCTTTGCAAGATACATTTCTTAGGGAGGTTGAACCTGTAGAAGTGTCTCTGTATTGTTGGGTTCATTCAAAATCAAATGCTAATCATTTTTATGCACCCTGCTAGCAGAAGAGAGGAAGTATAAAAACCCAAAAATTCTGTTGCTTGATTACATCCTATGAAAAGGCTCTTAAAGAATGATTTTTGCTCCTGCCCAAATGCACCTCGATTTCAAAGACAACAGATTAACACATTGTCTTGCTGATTTTGTAGAGGATCGTGGGTGCAGGTGACACCTGATTGGGGTAGACTGGTTGGTAGTTCATCAGGGAGTGAGCAGAGATGTCTCTCTCCCTAGAGTCTCACTTCTGCTTTTTGACGTTGCACTGTATTAAAGTGCAAATGATTGTGGGCTCTTGGGGTAGAGCCAGGAGAGCCCCAAAAGTGAGAACCTGCATAGCACTGATAGTTTTCTTGCTGTAGACGGAAACCTTTTGTTTTGGTATATTGCTTCTGTGCCCAGGTTTTTATGAGCCTATGAACTCTTAAACCTTCCCCATCCTGCCATACCTACACACCTTCACTTCTTCAGGCAGTACCTTCAGTGGAGTGTTTGTGTGAGCTAGGATAAACTGCCTAATGAGCCAGCCCAGAAAAATAACAGTAGACTTACAGGTTAATAGAGCCACTTAACTGAAAATATTGCAAACCAGGAAAAAAGTCTCTGGTATTCATTAATTGTTATTTCTAGGGATGTAATATCTCCAAATGCAGGTGGTAGGCCGTGACCTTCTCTCTCTATGCAGTGTTGAGGAGAATTTTACATTAGTGCCTGATTATTAGACTTTGATTTGGCTGTTCAATACTGCAGAAAGAAGCAGGAATAAAAAGCTGTAATGTTGCAGTATATGCTATGGGTCTGCTGGCTGTAAGGCTGTGGGGGCCAGAATTTTGTATTCATGTACAGAAGCCAGATGTTTTTAAGGATGCTATTGGTCCATGTTACATTTTGTGGCCTTATGATTTGGTGTTGGTCTTTGGGAACTGGGGGCTGAGTTACTGGAAGTACTTCAAATTGGAAAGTAGCAGCCTTCAGCCATAGAGGGATGCAGTGTTAATCCCTACAAAATAACACAAGTCTTTGGTGCTGCTATTCTCCTTATTTCAGCATATTCTCTTTGCAGTGTCATACTGAGCAAGATTATGCTTTTCTTCCACTTAAATATATGCCATCCTTTCTGTAGCTTTGCTGAGGCTTACCAAACAGTTATCCTTTCTTTCTTCTCCTTACAAGAAGATGATGAATTTAAGGAGATTCAGTAGCAGAAATAAAAGGCTCTCTCCTTCATTTGTCTGGTCTTAACACAGACTGTTCATTCTTTCTTTCTGGCTTGTGTTTGCCTAATCAGATTAGTCTTAATATCTTTTAAGGTGCAAGCCCTGTTTACTTTCCCAGTTCCTAGAAATCTGCTATTTGCTGTTTTTTGGTTGAGTTTAGGACAGGTAGCCTTTTCTTTAGCTTTATTCTTTGGGCAGGAATTTTCCAAAGCATGCTCCAGGCACAGCAAAGAAAAGGAGGGAGGACACAGACTGGAAAGAGCGAGTCTGAGCAGAAGGAGGAAGGGGGTTCTCTAGAGGTTGGTTTTTAATGCTGGGGTAGAGAGCACCCCGTGACTGAATGAAGAACATACCATGGATTATGTCCACCAACACAGAAAAGCAGCAGCTCAAGAGGTAGCACTTGCAGAGTAGTGCTCAGCAGGGGTAGATAGGTGAATTTATATCCCAGCCTTCTAAAAAATACCTTCAACTTCAAAACTGCTCTATTAGGTGTTACTTCTATGTCCGTGACAAGGCTACAAGCTAAAGGTCCTATCACAGGTACATAGTAATTAGTGTAAATTTGCTGTTAAATGGGAAGGCCTTTTAACTTTATGGCTGAAGTCCACAATAACTTCTTTAATCAATAGTTTAAATGCAAGAAAATAAAACACTTTAACTGCAGGTAGGACTCCAGAGCTTTGCGCTTTGTTTTACTTTTGGTTATTTGTTCTGAAGGGATTAGATTAAGCCCTTAAAAAGCTTAAGTACATAGGAGGTGATTCTACTTTCTTTTATTGTGATATAAATTTGGGATAGTTCAATTAAAGTGAGTGGGTATATACAAGTATAAAACTGGTGTAAGTGCTAAGAGCATAAGTCCTGTAGACTAAAGAGACCAAGGGGTTACTATAAATTGGAAAGATATTGAGTACTTGTTTGTTGCATAACTGTCACTGCATCATCACTTTTAAAACAACGTATTATATCATTTTTATCCTTCATGTGTAGCTTTCATGTTCACTGGGAATAGATAGATTTTCCAGAATTATGATTATGTCTTTAAATCTTTCAGTTTGGTTGTGGTTGCTATGTTACAAGACAAGGATTTAGAAAAAAAGACCCTTTTGCTTTGTTGGAATTTCAAAGCTTTTCAAAAGTTAAATGATGGAAAATGGGAAAGTTTTAAGAGCTGATTTTTTCAAAAGGCTTGAGGTTATTGCTGAGATACAGGTGTGATGGTATCACTTTGTAAATGAGGCCCATTATGTGTCTCAATTAAAAATAAGGCATTAGTGCAGAGTAGGAAAGGCTTAGAATGAAGTGCAGGGAACCGTGCTGGTCGGCTGCTGGAGCTCACTTTGGGAGTGGTGGCAACACTACCCTTCAGCCCTTTGCCCTCCACCGATCTGGGCGTGCAGCAGTGACCTCCGTTCAGCTGGGCAGTGTTGCCTCCCGTGGATCAGGAACCACCCATGGTGAAGCTTTGGTTCTGCGGCTCCACGCTGGGCTCCTCTGCGCTGCGGCTGGGTGTCACAGTGCAATAGCACTTTGCCATGCTGGGAGCAGAACCCTGCAGGACCTGCGCTGCTGCTTCCTCGGCTGACTGGTTAGCGGGGAAACTCAGAGCGCTGCTTATGATGTGGACAGCTGTTCAGTTTTATCAGCCAAGTTCTCTCCTAGATACCTAAAGCATGCACTTTGTTGTTTCTAAACTAGCAGCTTTTGCTTGCCCATTTTTTTAAGCAGGCTGATATAACTTGCCTTTGGATACTGGAGGTCCCCATTTGGGGAGTTACCTAGTTAGTAGGTAACTTAGTTAGTAACCTTAAGCTAACTAACCTTAGTTAGTTACCTCTAACCACTGGCAAATGGGGTCTGTCAATCTTTGAAGTAGGTACAACTCCTGTAACTCAAACAGTATTGTCAAAACCCAGAACAAGCTGATTGGGAAGTCAAAGGGAAAAGCTGAGATTTTTTTAGCTGCAGATAAACATGGGTCATAGCTGGGACTGCATACGTTGAGTTTCCATCAGTCTGACTAGATATTGGTAGGAGTTAAAATGAGCTGTTAGATCTGTTGACATTTGAAATTGTTGTCACTGGCAGGTTTTGGTGTAGGGATCACAAGAGTACACGAAAGCCGACCAGTTTTGATCGAATTGCATAATGTCCTTTCCACTTCCTGAGGTATCTCACTCTTCACAAGAGAAGGCTCCGAGGTGACCTTATTGTGGCCTTCCAGTATCTTAGGGGGGGCTACCAGAAAGCTGGGGAGGGACTTTTTAGGATCTCGAGTAACAACAGGACTAGGGGGAATGGGGCAAAGCTGGAAGTGGGCAGATTCAGGCTGGATGTGAGGAAGAAGTTCTTCCCCATGAGAGTGGTGAGACCCTGGAATGGGTTGCCCAGGGAGGTGGTTGCGGCCCCATCCCTGGGGGTCTTTAAGGCCCGGCTGGATGAGGCTCTGGGCAGCCTGATGTAGTGGGAGGTGTCCCTGCTCATGGCAGAGGGGTTGGAACTGGGTGACGCTGTGGTCCCTTCCAACCCTGACAGATTCTGATCTGTTTTAGCAGAGGACTTTAGAGCCCTATTGGCTCAATGGTTGGACTTGATGGTCTTAAAGGTCTCTTCCAACCTAAAGGATTCTATGATTCTGTGTTTCTATGCTGAACAGGTTGGCTGGGTGGTATTGGGCCTTTAGTTTACTGCTGGTACAGCTCATCTCTGGTGTGGGCTGCTATAACAACAGAATGTCTCTAGTGGCATTGGTGGCTTTGGTCAATGTCAGAGAAATTACACTTGTGTGTTAAACCTACTGTGGATATTGAGAGCAGAATAAACCCCCATAGTCCAGGAGGAAGCAGGAATGACCTGCTGTGCCAC
>NW_008632241.1:5189-45213 GCF_000691845.1 Merops nubicus
ATATGTAGCGTGTGAGCCGCTCTCCATCATTTATCAGCAGTCCTGGTTAACAGGGGAGGTCCTGTTAACAACAAGAGGGGCAGGAAGGAGGATCTGGGGAGCTACAGGCCAGTCAGCCTGACCTTGGTACTGGAGAAGATGATGGAACGGTTCATCCTGATGGTGCTCACATGGCACATGCAGGACAGCCAGGGGATCTGGCCCAGCCGCCGTGGGTTCGTAAACGGCAGGTCCTGCTTGACCACCCCGATCTCCTTCTATGACCAGGTGACCCACCTAGTGGATGAGGGAGAAGCTGTAGGTGCTGTCCACCTGGACTTCAGTAAAGCCTTTGACACAGTCTCCCATGGCATTCTGCTGGAGAAGTGGTGCCTCATGGCCTAGACAGGTGGACTCTTTGCTGGGTTGAAAACTGGCTGGATGTCCGAGCCTAGAGTTGTGGTGGATGGAGTTAAACCCAGTTGGTGGCTGGTCACAAGCAGTGTGCCCCAGGGCTTGGTTTTGGGACAGGTATTGTTTAATATATTTGTTTCAGGACATGGTTTAGTGGTCATGGTAGTGTTTGGCTGACAGTTGGACTTGATGATCTTAAAGGCCTTTTCCAGTCTTAATGGTTCTATGATATTGCTGATACTTTGCAACTACTGGCTTAAGGTTGCCTGAATTACAAAAATCCCCAAGCATTTGCCAGCCAGTAATCTCTCTTTTTTTTTGCTAATGGCTAATAATGAGCTTCTGATTAAATATAAATAGAGATTATACAGTCAGTTTCTCTCTGTTAAGTAGCATTAATTCTTGTCGTCTTAGTGTAGCCCACAGATGGGCAAACTAATGCCTTGCATCGACCACGCTGCCTGAAACCCTGCAAAGAGTCTGCCACAGAGCTGAGGGCAGGTCTGGTGTTGGGTTTCCCACCCTGTGGGATGGAAATCCCTTGGATGTGTTCTGCTGTAGTGGGGTTGGTAACGGCCATGCAAATACGTGCCTTGCAAACAACTAGTGCCTGGGGGTCGGGGTTTGTTACTGGAAAACTCCAGGCAGCTGAGAGTATGTCTAGCTGGGAAAAAGCAGGACAGGCTGATGGGGCTGAGGTTTGAAGCTGCTCACAGCAGTGGTGGCACTGGCTGGAGAACCTGATGGCTGTTCATTGAAGACTGCTCTGCAGTGTGGCACAGTAAGCACTTATCCTGTGAAAGTATGCAAAGGGATTTTTTTTTTTTAAATTCAGGGGCTGATGAAGTTTAATTATCTCTGTGCTCAGATTTAGTTATTTTGCATAATTTTAATCACTGATGGCCTAATTTTCCTAGGTGTTAACTCCCACAGCTCATGCTGAATAGGAGAAGCAGGTGCTCACGCCTCTGCAAGTGAGTCTTTAGCATCCAGAGTTCAGAGCTGACTACCGAAGCCACACACCGATAATCAATTTTTCTTTAGCCAATTATTGTTTTAAGAAATACTTCCCTAAACCAATGCTTTCTGTGGCTGCAGAACGATGGGTGTGTTCTATATTTAAACTTCTAGTTTTGAAAGTCTAGACCTGAAGAGCGTGATGTCTTGAAGTGATGTAAAGAAGGTATCCCCTTCCCCCTGTGTTTGATGAAGAGCAGTTTTCATTGCCTTTATGGTAAGAGGAGAGTTGCTTTTAACACTGCAGGCCTAAGAAATGTGATTAGGAATTCCCAGAAGGAACTACTAGAAGAAAAAATTCACGACTGTGCTTTCTATGTTGTGAAAGTTCAGGTATTTCATGTCTGTCATGTGAACAGTGTATTCTTTATTGTTTTCTCTGTTGGTAATAAACCCTGTGAGTGTATCCAGATTTGCACATGATTCTGTATATTATTTAAGAGAGCACGATAGCTTGTCTGAAAAGTACCTGTAAATTAAAAGTAATTGACAGTATTCCCAAACATACTCCATGAGTATGTTACACAATTCAAAAATGCTTAGAAGAAAATCATCTTATGCCCATGTTTGCAACATAAGAAGCTGAAAGAACATTGCCATGATCTCAGGCAAACTAATGTATTCATTTTCCATGGAATTTTGAGACACACGTTTCCTTGCCGTAGCTGTAGTTTGGAACAGATACTGTGGAGAACACAGAGAATTACAAGTTGGAAGGCTTTTTCTGCAGAGGCACCCCACTGTGCTTGAGTTTACAGCGTTCAATCAGCAGTTTAACAAACAGATGTAGTTTTAACAACTGTGGATCTGCTGTAAGTGGAGAGAGCATTTGTCTTGAGAATAAAAGAGGGAAGTTATTTTACATAGGTTACATTACACAAAGCCCAAAGATTGTATGGAAAAAGTAAACTATAAAATTTAAAGGATCAAAGGATCAAAGCAGCAGAAGTCAGAACAGATTGGTTATAAAACCAAATGTTGCCTAAGATTTGTGTTTGGGAAGCTGAGGAAGACTTTAGGCTCTTACTCGCTCCACTGATACTGTGACCCATGAATCAAAATTAATTATGCCTGTGAAAACTGGTGTATGAGAAATACACTTTACATTTTCAGACACGATGGGGAAATAACTTTTGCTTTCCGCTGATACACAACATTGTTTTCCCTGTAGTTTTAATAAGTCCCTCCTGGCATTTAAGATGGTACATACCAGTGATGGTTGTCTGTACAGAATTCACGTATCTCTACCCAAGAACATTATCCTCCTCGAAAACCATTAATGCTGTTTAGGTGTGAATGGAATATAGGATGAAAGTATTTTTGTCTAGAGCTTGCTGTGTATCACAGCTTCTGGAAACTGAAATGAGAGAGCTGAGTTAATTTAGACAGTCTCTTCCAGAAATTGGTAGTACCCTGGGTGTTTATAAAGGTGTCACCTGGAGAAGAGCTACCTGGTGCTTGGAACTCTGTTGACATATGAAGGGTTTGAGATATTAAGTGCATTGCAGAGTGAAGCGTCCAGCTCAAGGCAGAGGGAGGTGGCTTAATGGTTTGAGCCACATGTTTGAAAACTAGTTTTCACAGTTAATCGAACCTCTTAATCTTAGTTACTTCTTTGCACCCTGTTCAAAGGTGTTGTCAGGGTGATTTAGTGTTTCAGAATGCTTTGGAGATTAGTGCTATGTGAAAAGTTTTACATGAGTACTTCAGACAAATGGCAAATACTTAACCTTTGTAAATTTAACATTGAAAATGTTTCAAAACATTCACTGTTTTTGATAGGGAATTGCTACTGTAAAGATTAAACCAATTCTATGTCGCCATCTAATAAAGTACCACACCCTCACCAATAGCCTTTCAAAAACCTGTTTTACCTGCTCTCTTTGGTTTCCAAAGGTTTGCCTGGAGGACTTCTGAATGGAAAGCTTGCCAAGTGTCTCTCCTCCTTGACCAGCAGGACCCTGGCCACCACAAGCACGTGGGCCTTTGTGGAGGTGGCGTACAGACCCGGGAGGTCTACTGTGTCCAGATCACCACAGAACTTGGGGTGCACCGGCTGAAGGAAGGTACGTGTGTAGGGTCGTTCTGGGTGGCTGACCCAAGTAGATCTGAGTAACAGAAACAAGGGGAAGGGAAAATGCAGGTAACATGCAATTATTGGTATTTCTTAGGTTTATTTTTTGGCTAGCTGATGGCCTCATTGTATCTGTGCTTACACAGGGAGGTGGTACTCAGCATCACAGGGAGCAGGAGAGCATGGTCCTCGGGGTCCTGAGGAACTGCCAGGAGACACAACCTTCTGTGATGAATTGATGCCAGTTCTCTGTGTTGCTTGTGTGGGAGGGTTTCTGAGGATGAAGGACCTAAACTTTGCTTGGAGTTGTTTTGTTCCTTTTTCGTATATAGGGTAGCCCAGCACTAAAATCTGTGGTTTCAGTCCTGGTTTAGAGTAGAAAAAAAGATGTTACACTCCATTCTAGATACAGCTTTAGCCTCTGGTTTAGATTGATACACAATCTTTCTTGTGATTTGAAGGGGAAAGCAAAAATAATATTGTCACAACTTCTGAGGAGACAGATGGTTTTTTGGACTCTGGAAGTGAGTTACAGTCCTTTTAGAAGAATAATGAGTAGATATGGATGCATGATGAATAATTCATCTTTGGCTGTTTTATTTACTCTATGTAGTTCTCTTGCAGAATATGTTTTTGAGCAGAGATATAAGATAATAAGAACACAATATCATATCTTAGATTTATTTTCTTACAAAAGCAAAGCAGATGTTTCTTGGGCACCCAGTGTGTCCTAGCATCCCCCACAGACTCTCAGATTATAGAAAACCAGACCTGTTTTAATCTCTACTTAGTTCATACATAGTTGCTCCTTCACCTTTCACAAGCACTTGGCTCTGCCATCCTCTCCCAGCACAAACCCTGCTCTGATGTTCTGCACAAGTGTGCAATGAACATGACTTTTGGAATAAGAAAAGTGCTGTTGATGAGAGGTGTGTAACATTTCTTGTCTGTCTTCATCTTTCTCACCTCATCTGTGGTCCATGCAGGCCCTGTATGGCAAGTTGGTGAGCAGCAAGCTTCAACTGACTTCATTCACACTTCTTTATTATTTTTCAGTATTGTGAATTACTCAAGAAGATTGAGATTGCATCTGAAATCCTTACACCAATGTAATTTGTAACAGAATTGGTGCTATATAACTGATGTTTGTGAACACCTGCAGGTTTTTCTTTGTTCAAAGTTCAGTTCAACTTAAAAATTGCAAGCCCTCCCAACAACTCTGTATAACAGCTGTACAAGGTATAAATTACTACTTTGCCTTTTGCCTTTTCAAGGTAGGAGTGCAGGTTTGCAGTAGTGCGTAGAAAGTGGAACTGCATCTACTCTCAACACAGTCACATGCACATAGAAAGAGGGGAAAGCCTTCATTATTATCTCCCCTGATCCAGTAATGTTCAGTGTATCTCATTCACTAGCTGATCAATTTTTGTTCTTTAAATAAATAAGGAATAAACTCTTTTCTGGCACTTTTATTTTTTTTTCTGACAATCTGAACTGGTAGAATACTTTTATTCATCACTAGGGCATCTCATATTTTATTGTATCATTTTTTCAGTGATGTGTAGAAGATGAGTTTATTTCTCCTATGTATAAGCAAATATAGAGTCTAATTGCTTCCATCAAAAGTACAGTAATTTTTCTTTCTTCACCTCTTGAGTATCCTTAAAGGGATCATTCAAGACTCAGACAAGCGAGTCTAATAGGATATTACCATCCATCACAGTTGTTATTCTTCTGGTTACTTCCAGTGAGAATTTGGACCTAGGCCCAATGACATATGTGAAAGAAGATTTTGTCTCTTGGTCTCTCCAGCAGTATGCTTGGATAAAATATGTTGAGTCTTAGTTGGAGACAGGTACCATCTGTGATGTATTTGTGCATATTGCCCAAAGCTCTTTTATCCCCCAAGGATATCGCTCACATTTTTCATTTACTTAGTCTTCCCATCTATTTCTTCTTTTATTAAATGTGTATATTTAGAAAGGGATCCCTTGTTTTCTTGTGTCCCTATACAGCAGTTATTCAGAAGGTTAAGTCTGCTGAAATCTTTCTATATTTTGATTATAAAAAATCCAACTTGAAGATGCTGGAAATGGAGAACTTTCACTTGGGTATTACTTTCAGAAATGCATTGATAAGATTTCATATCTTTCCTCCCCCAAGAGATGACCTAGGAAATCCCTGTCTTGATCCAAGTGAAGTTACATTATTTTTAGGCCTTAAGGAAAAGTCCATACTTTTAACATGGGTGATGAGTATTTCAAGGCAGAAGGCCATTCAATCTTTGAAGCCCTTTGTAAAATTCTTGCATTCTGAGACTCTTACATCTAGATGAAGTTGGCAAGGCATGCTTGGTAAATGTGGAAGTGTCATGTCACTCAGGTATCTGTATTTCTCCATGTGTGTGTCAGCCAATGTATGGGCATGTAACTGAAGAGACTGAGCTACTTTTAATGTCAGCTAGTCTGTCTGTGGAATCTACCTCTCTACTCAGCTGTGAGCCTTTTGACTGATCTTTAACATAATTAGCTTTGAATGGATCCTTGTGTTTTTTCTTTAGGTATCTCATTGAATTTTAACACATCTGAATTTATAATCTTAATTTTCACAGTGAGGTGGTCATCTGATACTGCAAATTTATCAGTATTCTTTTGCTATGCAGAGATGGAAGCAGCAAGTCTCCACGTTTGAAATGATGTTGCTTTTCAGGAGGAGACAAATTTTGCACCAAAAGTAACAGAATATGCAAGTGAGCTAGCTACCTGTACTACAGCTCTGATCTGCCCTTGCTGCCTTTCGTCTCTGGATACTCCGTGATCCCTGTTCCTGGATGTCCCATGTCTGGAACAAACTGTAGATGCAGTGGTGGTTACTCTTCTTTGTACCTCTTTTTTAATGTAAAACTCTTCACTTGCATGGAAGCTCTTTTAAATAAAGCAGAAATACAGATCCTCAAGTTACTTTCAAAGCCAGACACTGCTAACATGGGACACATGTATTCTCTTCTCTTTTGTAAATGGGCTCTTCTGGACTGAGATCAGATCTATGTGACTATTGATTTTATAAGATGTTATCTGAAATATTTATTCCCACAATAAATTTTAATTAATATGGGTGAACATCACTAACAATCCCTAGTACACCAAAAAAGAAGATATTTGGTAAATATATGGAGGAGTGTTATGCGACGATCAGTTTATGAAAACTCTCTCCTTGGTTAGAGTACAACCCTCTCAATCACAATAAATAAGCCCAATAATATGGGAATTAAAATTATTCTTAGAGCCTGGAGAAGGTGTCTGTGCTTATGTTCAAACAATTAAATATATGAGGTTCCTACATTTCATCTTTTTCTTCACAAATTTTTTACCTTCTCTCTTGAAGACCAGGGAGTAGCCTTTTGTTTTCTAATTAAATTTTGCTTTTTGGATTTATCTGGAGACTATAACTCTTTATCAGTAGTCTGGTAGATGGCATCTCTTATAAAATTTCCCAGAAGCATCTCCTCTCTTCTCTGAACTAATTACCTGCTGTCCCTAGTGACTGGGATTGCTGTTCTCTCCATATTTTCTGTAGCTTTCTAACTAGGGATCTGCCTGCCCTGTCATTCTTCTGTAAAATTTGTGCCTTATGTATCCTGACGTTTTTTCTTTTTTACTTATTTGAATGAGATCCAATTTGCCTCTCACTTTCAGAATTTTCTTATAATGTTTTTGGAGCCTGTCTGCTTAAGTTTTAATTATAGGACTGAAAAGACCTTTGTGAAATGCTGTTCTTCCTTGAATCTTCTGTGTTGTTTACCTAGCACAGTAAACTTGGCTAATAAAATGTATCTCTTATTACCATCTCACCAGCAAATCATTGCAGTTTCATATCTCCTTAATCTTTGTTATTTTCCATCTGAAAATCCACATTATATTCTCATACCTCTGCAAGGTTTTAAAGATTTGTTTACAATTTTTTTTTTGCTTAATGAATGTCCCCATATATTTATTTTTATTTGATCTTGGTTTTCAATAGCAGATATGTGAGATACATATCACTTTGTCATCCTTAGATACCTTTTAGTGTTACCCTGCAAAACTATTTCATACAGAAATCTTTATTACTTTTATTACCCCTCTTTCCTTTGAGATTCACCCCTCACCTGTTAGTAGGCATAATTTCTTAACTTACTTATTCCACTGTACTTCACCAGCCTATACCAATTTTTGCTTTATTTTTAGGGTGCAATTCTACCTGGTTCCTCTTACATCAGTTTTTTTTTATAAACTTGTGTGGCACTAGCAGCAGCATTAAAAAAAATCCTTTAGTCTGTTTAGAGTTCAAGACTCAGTAAATATTCAAATACCTTTCAGGTCTAATGGTTACTTTCTGATCCATCCCTGTGTGTATTCCTGTATGTATTTTTGCCTTACAAGCTGCTTTACTGAAAGAATCCCCAAATGGTTAAGTATTCCCCTGCACTTTCATCTAAGTCCTACTTATATGAGTCTCAGAATGAGAATTTTATGGCCTTTATCCTTTCTTGTTTTCCACAAGATATTGAGCCTTCTCCCCACTTCTGATAGACAAAAGTGTCTAATTCTTTATCTGATGAGTGAACTTTTTAGACTATTGTTAACTTTATTGTCAGAGAAGTTTTGATACCATAATTTGATTTTTCAGAAATTGGTGCCTGTTTGGTGCTACATAGAGATAATTTGAGGATTCTTTTCATGCATGTCTTGTATTATCCTGTATTTATTCTCATCCTTTTCTTTCTGCCCTTTTGTCTCCTTTAGCTCCAAGGTATGCAGCTTTGCCGCCTTTGCTCTGTACGCTCTGTTTCCTAATGAGGGTGCCACGTTTTTTTCCCCTCAAGTTCTTTGTTCTGCTCTGAATCATGATCTTCCAATGCATGTCTTCTGGGGGATTAGTGTTTCAAATTGGTATGTGTGGCATCTGTTCAATAAACTATGGAAATACTGTCAGGAAGAGAGGCATACCAGCGAAGAGTGCTGTGTGAATGTGTCATCATTCCTTTGGGTGCCAGATGTCCTGGGAGCCACCAGGTCCAACTCCTTAGAGACTGGAAGTTGGTTGTGCAGGTTCTTGTCACTTACGGCTGTTATGATCCTGCATATTTATTGGGACAAGACTGTGTTGATGGAGATAAGCTGCCCCTAGGAGTTGGCATGGGATATGCACTGTTGGAATGAATATGAACCCTGTGTGGAGAATGAGTGCTGTATTAAATGCGTGCTGGTTGTTTTTTCAAATTTATGTTGGTGAAGCTGTGGGACCGAGGAGATTGATTTACTCTTACAGAAATTAGAATTTGAGGGCTTTGATATTTAAATCCTGTTATCCTTGTCTGGTTTATGAAACTGAAAAGGAATAGGTTAGAATATATTAGTAATGAGAAAACTTGACTAGGACCATAGCAAGGAGAGAACTGCTGGTCCGCAGAGGTGTGAAACAGTCTTTGTTCAGCTGGCTCATGGTACAGCAACAGGAGCATCCAGCCTGGGGCTTCATTGACCTGAATCACAGAAGCCATGCTCTCAGGTGGAAGAAACCCTCCCCTT
This sequence comes from Merops nubicus, assembly GCF_000691845.1. Classification (NCBI taxonomy): domain Eukaryota; kingdom Metazoa; phylum Chordata; class Aves; order Coraciiformes; family Meropidae; genus Merops; species Merops nubicus. Next base: position 14,244 of record NW_008632241.1, read on the forward strand.
AGGATCCCTCTCATCCCCAACTAGTTATTCATCATTGGGATGACTGAACTGCCTTGAAAAGATGAGAAGTACACTTCTGAAGTGTAAAATATATTCAGGCAAGCCTGCTTCAGATTTATATTTCTGGGATGCCGAGTTATTGATCTGTAAGCTCACCAGGTTCTCTTCAGCTTGCTGAACAGAATTCACGAGATACAACTCACATAATGGAAAAATAAATATGTAACAGCTGGCTTCTTTGGGGGAAACCCTTTAGAAGCAAGAGAGGAAATGATTTTATTCAGATCATTGCGGTGCTTGACAGTAGTGTTTAAATGTGTATTTCAGAAATTTTAGTTTGAACCCATTAGGGAAAAAACATTTTCCCTAATGTCTTTTAGAGGTGTAGTGTTTTCAGTTCTTTCATGTCTAGAAACTAATTAAAGTACAATGAAGAGAATAATGTATAAAAAAGCTTTGACAGTGAAAGTCAAAGCTTCTAAAAGGTGATTTATAAAGAACATGCCTTTTTTTTTCTCAGCAAGTTGTTTGATATGACCATGAAATATTTATCTCTTTATAAATACTTCTATTTATGTAGTTGGCTTTAGTATGCTGCAAATAATATGCTGCCCAGTCAGTTCACATGAGATAGTAGGTTTTAGTTCAGAGTTTTATCTTTGAAAGCTAAGATTTTAATGGCATTTTGTTTTTTGTCATTATTTCCTGCCACTGGAATTGAATTAATTTTATTCAAAAGAGTGTTGGTTTGTTCTGAGCAATTTTCTCTCATTGTTCTTATGAGGATGGGGACCTGCATTGTGTTCAAACTATAATGTTGAGTCAGATGAAAAATAAAAGGATTTGTAAGTACAAGGCTGTACCACAAACTGTGACACTGGGGAGAGATAACAAAGCCAATGGTGGCTGGTCTGGTCCTGGAACAGGAGACACTTGAGATAAATAAAGCTTGTGAACTTGGGCCAGCTTTGCGTGGAGCAGCCCTGCTGCTTTCAGGATCTGAGCTGGCATGGCCATGCCATGAGTGAGCTGGCTTAGCTCTGGGCCACCTGTACCACGTCCCAGGACCACAGACACGTCCACAGTGATGCATTTCTCATGGTGCCAGGACGGCTGCAGTGACGTGGCATTCACAGGACCCTCTGCTCCTTAGTGCAGAACTTAACTGACAGGCAAAGTTTGCACTCTCACGGGGCTCTCCTGAAGTATATCCCCACATTTGGGTTTTCTTCCCTGTTTTCTTTGTGGCTTCTCTCCCTGGCAGTCTGTCCCAGTAACCTGCAAGCAACAAGCAAGGCTCAAACATCCTGGAGAGTCCCTTTTTAATTCCTGTCATTGCCTTCACTGGCAGTCCTGTTGCCTCCACTGTTTTTCCTGGACAGTTTTGATGACTTGTCACCTCTGGTCGGCTCAGTCATGTGACTGCTGGTGGGAAGTCCCATGTTCACTCAGAATTTTTGCCAGATCTGCAGTTTCTGTTGATAATCTCTACAAAGTCAGCTGTAGTGAAACAACACAATATCCTAGTCGGGATCAGGATCCTGCCGTACAGCAGAGGATATGGACACAGGGAAACTTTTTATTCCATGGAGGGCTAATAGTCTGTGCCACTTCAGTAGTATTGCCAGGATCTTTATTGTTCTGAAATGCATTAAACCGTTGTTGCTCTTGGCAATCTGCTATTAACCCTCTTTCATGCTGTGATTAGCCTTCTATTCATACTTTGTTTCTTGTCTGTTAAATAGATTTTAATTGAAAATAGGACTTCAACTTTGTACTTTGTGGCTTCAAAACTGATTGATTCTTCTTAAAAGCATAAAGGAACCCTTTCCATCAGGCATGGGGTGCATTAGGCTTCTTGAATGGAAAGATGAACTGGATTTGGGTTGGTGCCGTTTCCAGGCTAGTTAAATTACATTCACTGCTTCTCCTTTGTCTAATCTTTTGTTTTTGCTATAAAAACAAGTCTTTCAGGTTAGAGAAATTACTTGCAAATGTTGTGCTGGTTTATCCTTATTATGTTTTACATCGGTAGGTGTTTTTATAACACAACTCATTCCTTTGTGATTTGCTCAAGTAATTTCCCTTTTTATTGATCCATGTGTCTTTGGTTTACAAGTCCTGGCAAAGGCAGGAGGAACTTTCACAAAGATAAACCATCTTTTTCTTGTACCCTGGCAGTCGTTAATTCGGCTTAGTTTTGCCAAAAGGTGTGGTAAACATCTGGATTTCTTGCCTTGAGAAGTATTAGCTAAAACATGGCTGCAGCAGTATATGAGAGACAGTCCTGATTCTCTTTGTGTGAATTCCAGATATGTTAGTGATACTTAGAAATGTCTTGTTTAGGTGTTAATATCAGTAATACTTATTGTTTCACTGTAAAAGGGAAATGATGTTAAGGGCCAGGAAACAAACTGTTACTTATCTCCTGAGGTGCTGAAAAACTAAATTTGAAAGGAATCAGTGCAACCAAAATGCCATCCTGTATGCTTCTTCCTCTGCCTGGTTGTCGCTGTTTTTTAACTTAGCATTGGTGTGTGTGCCTGCAAGTATGTGTCCATATGACTGCATTCATAGATTATTTATTCACTTAAAATTGTATTATCAAAATAATCATAACTGAGCTGATTTCCTCTTCTACTCTTCCTCCAAACCACTACCTCAGTAAAAATATATAGGGAAACAAGATACTTTAGAACCCAATTTATTATCTCCTGCTGGTAGCAATAACCTGAAAATAACAGCAAATAGTAAAATTCAAACTTGAGGCAGACATTGGTGCTGGGAACAGCTGTAGTCACATTTATAAAGGATAGATTCAATATAACAGCTATAGAAATGTGCAATGTTTTGGAGGCTCCAAGATTAGTACTTGATTGCTTTTTCAAGTTTGTTCTATAGATTGGGAAGAACACAGGATTTTAAAAGGTACGAACAACCATAATAAATAACCTGCTGCTGGAATCAGAGATGTTGCCTCCCCCTATCACTCCTTTCTTCCCTGGCTTCTGCCTTTCCCCCAAAAAGTGGCTAATATTTTTCCAAGGAAAATAATTACACGAAACCCCACATTTTTTCTATAGGAAGGTAGGAAAGTGCCATGTCAGAGTCAGTTACTGAGCAAAATCAGAAGGCTCTCTGGTATGTAAAGACAGTCCTAGCAGCTGTGCTCATTTATCATAGGCATAACATGAGGTTTTTTTCCTGAATAGGGCATCCCCAGCCAGGCTATCTGTGCATTTTTAGGGGGCTACGTTATGTAAGAATTTTGGCATTTAAAAGTCTCACAGGTAAAACACACCTTATAGTTCATTTAAAAAGAAAAAAAAAGAAATAATAACAATAGAAAATCACATAAAGCTTTTAAATAAAAATCATAGAAATCAGTGCTGTCAATCAAATGGCTGAAGAAGGGGTGAAACTACTATAGAGGACCCTGCTGGTCCATCCAGTCACTCTGGCTATCGTGGTGGACATTGTGGCTCTTTATACCTGTCTGGTTTTGGAAGAGGATGGGATTCTTATATGCATTTATTAATGCAGTTTATTTCTTTTTGTTCTTGTCTTATTCCTGAAGACTTTCACAGGAGGATTTTAGTAAGTGTAGCATGAGTACAAACTGGCACAGACCTAGGATGTATTTGGGTATTTGATTTTGAATAGTCTGTGTGTTTTCTGATTTACATGTTACAGTGTGCATAGAATTGCTTAAGGAAGTGAGTAAAGAAGCAGTCTTATTCTAATGACAAACAGGACGTTGGTCCTGGGAAAAGAGCTCCCAGTGCTAGAATTAAACAGGACATCATCCCGAGGGAGGAAGAGGTCCAGGAAGGTGGTTGGCAGGGAGAGGAAGGCAGGGATATCCTCCAGAATGGGAAGGAGTCTTCCATGTGTCTGGGATGGATGGTAGGCTCAGCTTACCAAGAAAAACCTGCCCCTTTGCTCCTTGAAATCAAGAGCCAGGAGAACCAACCATCTTTTTCTAGTGGCTTCCACACTAAAATAGTTAAATGACAATAGAGAAAACATCTAAAGATCAGTGAGGAGGAAAGAGCCATTGCTAACGAGGAGGCCTTGAGTTAGAGAAGAGTAGGTGTGGACTTTATTCCTTGGATTGACCATCTGCACTCAATTTTATTTCCTTTCATTTCTTCAAGAGAACTCTCAAAAAATGATACAGTTTTGCAAAGCTTGATGCTGAAAGGCAGGTTAAGCCATGCATGAGACTTCTTGGTAAAATGAATACTGTTATCCTTAAAACTCTACTATCTATCTCGTTGTGTCTGTCACTTCACTTGCAAGGTCTCTAGAAGAGGTCTGTTTATGTTAACATTCAGGTGAATTGGATTTATGTCACCTTGTTGTAATCTTTAAATGAACATGTCAAAGGCCTTGCAGTGTCTCAGAAATCATTCAGAAAATGGTGTTTTTTACTAACATACCATCTTTCATTTTAGAATTAAATCCCATCTGCTGTTTAATCCTGTTATTCTGATGAGCTGGAATCATAAGCACTGATATTGGTCTGAAGTCTCAGCTTCAAGATCTGCAAATCAAAATTTATTGGGATTTTGAGCACTCAAGTCTTGTGTTTAAAAAATAAAAAAAGTGTTTTCCTTCAAATGATTCATTTTAAAGAAAATGTTAAAATATGAGAAAAAGAAAAGATTGCTCATGTATTATATTTGGCATATTTTTATAAACTCTTTTCAAGTCAATTCCATGCATGGAAGCAAAGAAAAATAAACATTAAAAATAAAAATGAGGATAAAGCAAACTCAGTAGCTGTAAAAATTAATGAAGTCTTGGTAATACCATGGCAGAGTAAACTCAAACAAGCCTTTGCCTTTTGAAAAACTGCTTTGATATTGATTTATCTAAAGAGGCAGCCAAATTCAGCCTATAATGTAATTAAAACGCAATATCATATAATGAGTCAGAAGACAGATTTAAGAGTCTTTCCCCTTCTTTTCCTTCCTCCTTTTGCCCCGAATAAAAAAGCAAGAGAAATTAATTGAAACTAGAAATCTCTTATGAGAATCAAAAATACAAAGGGAATCAACTTTCCAAATTTATTGTCAGTATCAACTAAACCGGTACTTTGAGTCTGGGCTCGGCTCATCTCGGGGATGAAGAGGTTTGGAGATCTGTGCAGGCAACTCAAGGAAGTATCTCTGCTCCCAAGCAGCCAAGACACTCTCTGCGTATGTCTGTGTAGAAGAAACTGAGAGCTCTGCTCCATTTTATTGAAATGAAGAAAGTTCAAAGTTCTGTATCTTGCATCTGTAATGTAGGGGTGGCAGCTCCCCTGAAGGTGATGGGTATGGGGAGATTCCCCCTTGCTCAGGCTTTCTCTGCCTGGGTCCCAGCTGCAGCATGAGCTTTTTGGATTTCCTTCTTGTTCATCTTTCTCTTCAGTAGTGTGTAAAAAGTTCTTGTTGGTCATAAATGCAGGAGATTAGATCCCAGTTTATTACTCCAGCATTGTAGAAAATCAGCATTAAATTTAGTTTTAAAGCACCCGTTTACCATTAAGCATACTCTTAATTGGCCTGCTGAATATGGATGATTTAGATAAAACTTTAAGTGCCTTGCTGAACACAGGATTAACTTTTTGCACAGAGAGATAAGACCCTAAACCAGCACTGGATTTTGATGCATTCTGGAAAACTAAGGCCAGCAGTAAACTCTGGAGTGCTGTGTGTTGGTCACGGCAAAGTTACAGCCCTGGTTTTCTTTTTTCCTTTCCTTTTTTTCCTTTTAGTTACTAGACCAGTTGATGGGAAGCTCTGCCCAGGTCCTGCTCCCTCCCCTTCCCAGCTATGCAACGTGCCATGCCCGTCCGAGTGCGTGGTGTCCTCCTGGTCGGCGTGGGGCCCCTGCCTTCCTGAGAACTGCCAGGAAGAACACCATGGAAGAAGAGGTGATGCCTGCTCTTATATATTGCTTTTGCACCACTGGGGCATCTAGAGCGGGTAATGGAATGTTCTCATACAGTTGCAAAAGCAGTGGTCTAAAATTCTGCATCAGGAGCCTAATTTGGGTTGTTTTTTAAAAAATTAACCTAGCATAGGATGAAGCTCTTAGATGTACATACAGGAGTGGAATATGACCTTTAAAAAGCTATTTGCAGTTATTCTTGGGAGAAGAAAATATAAATAAAAAAAATTCAGCCTGGTTCAGATCCTTTTATCTTGCAGTGGACTTGTAGAAAAGGAGGATTTCTTGGGATGGCATCTGCTGGCTTCCACAGAGCCAGGCTGTCCCTCTCTGATCCCCTCTGGAAGTCCCACTGCATACCTGGATTCGGGGACAATGCTTAGGTGAGGTTGGAAGGATCAGGACTAATGTGTATCCCACAGCCCTTCCACCGTGGAGTTAGACTGACCTGACAGATTGGTTTGGGTTTGGTTTAAATTCCTGGAGGAAGAGTATGCAAATATAATTTAACCCCCCCTGGATCTGAACTGACTAGTGTACATGTCTGTTGCTGCAAGACTTTGAGATTCACCGCAGAGCCTTTCCTGTGGCTCTAAGTTGAGAAGGTGACTGTTGGAGTTCATGCCAGAGAATCAGTATTACTGTTTGGAATTTACACTTTTCTGATAATGACATATGTTTTTTGAGGTGATTTGAGCTGGTCAGAATCTTTCAAATTAAAAAAGAAGCAATAAAAAATACATGGTTAAATACAAAGGTTTGCAAAGGCATTTCATTTTTAAATAGTTTTGAATGATTTCTTTTTGCTTGTTTGAGAACAGTGGAAGTCTGGTCTGTTACATTCTCTGTGATGTTTTAGTTTTAATTTTCTGTTTTGTGCCTAGGGCATTTCCATGTGGTCTCCACTGAGGCTGTGTATTTGCATCTTGTCTGAGACTGTTGTAGGAGAGACCACCATACATTTTTTTTTCCTGCCTTTCTTAAAATTCTGTGCCATTTACGTAACAAAACGTTGAATGATACTTGCGAATTAGTTCTGCATTTTATATAGCAACACGACTTTTATTCAGAAGAAGTTAGTTTATGTAATCAATTCTTTCATTAGTTTTGTAACCTTTTTCTTTCACTTTCCCTTTGAATCTTCCAATTTAGTAGAATGTCATTTCAGAGAGGTCTGATATGCATTATGTATCAGAAATCCTTACACCTTCATAAAGCAGAATACTAATTTCTTAGTAAACTGCTCTGCTGTATCTCAAAACAAGTCTTTTCATTAGTGGATTCCCAGGCAGAATATAGATGTCCGTTGTATTCTCAGTTCCTTAACTGTTTCTCTCTTTTATCTTATATGCATCAGTGGCAAATTTCTGTATTTGGACATGTATATTTCTGTCTAATGTTGATGAAAGGGAAAAAGAAATGTGAAAAAAATGTGGGTGGTTGGAATTTTTTACACACTGTTAGATGTTGTGTGCCCGGGCTGTGGGTACATCCAGCCGAGTACCACCCCAATCGATTCAGTTTGTACGTGTGGTACTCCTGTTTATGTCCCTCAGTTCCAGATGCCCTATATAGTTCTCTTGCAACTAGATATAAATTGGTATAAATATTTTTTTCGTTTGTCCAGTTAATTCAGTGTCTCTTTTTCCAGGCTTTAGAATGAGACAGAGGCAAGTGATTGTGGATGCGGTAGGCACCCTGGCAGCTTGTCCACATTTAATTGAATCTATTCCTTGTGAAGACCCAGTGTGTTACGAGTGGATCGTTTCAGAAGGATTATGTGTGACTGACCATGGAAGATGTGGGCCTGGAAGCCGCATCCTGACAGCTGTATGCAGGAGCAAGAAAGGTATGGAAAGCTTTCGTCTTAAAGTCCCCGTAGATTTTCGTGCCTCTTTATAAAATGGCATTCTGCTGCAGACAGTTGCAGTTATTACAATAGATGCTTCCTGAATTTTTGTGAAACTTTCAGATTTTTGAGGTGACTGTGATGTTCTTGAAAGCTTAGTGCTGATATTACCCAGGATCTTTCTTGGAGCCTTCTATTCTATTCTATCCTAAAGGAGATGGCTCACCAGTACAGGTCATGTGTTGTCACCACTGGCCTTATCATGACAAAAGTGAGAGATCAATGGATCCTTTTTTTTTTTTTTTTTCCTGTACATCTAGTACTAAAGTAGGGCTGTCACTGAGGCCAGCAGCACTGAGGGCTTTTACAAAATCTCACCCCTAGTATTGCTTCTGTCCTCACTTTTTATGTGCGGTCTGAATGTTTATCTCGTTAGGGTAACCCTCTTAAAATCATGAGAAGGGATGCTCAGGTGTGCTGCCAAAATTAAAACAAGAATTAGATGTAAATGAAATGATCATACTGAGTAATACTTTTCTTGGCAGCAGTTTGAGACCTGCAGTGTGTTCACTTTACAGATTGTTAATAATGAATAAGTACATTTTTATATGACGTTTACAAACAACCAGCAAGAGCTTATTTCTCGTGCATGGTTTGAACCTCAGCCAAAGGTTTCATTTCTTGATAAGGTCAGTGTTGTCAGATCTTTAGATTCAATTACATGGAGCATGATTTTGCAGTCCTTAGTCACAGTGGGACTGTTCTATCTTTTCAAAAGTGGCAAAATTGTGGAACTTCAGACCCTGGTATTATGTCTGAAATGGAGAATTACCTGCTGTTCAGACTGGTCACAGGAAACAATTTGAAGGTGATAACAAGAGAGTTAATTGGCAAGTATTTAAAAATACTGTAATTTATGAGGCATTAGAATCTGACAGAATAAATGGTGGCTGGTTTGACTGAAGAGCACAGATCCTCCTGAAATACATTAAAAATATGTTTGATTTTTCATGTAATCAACTGTCATAAAACAACATAGCTAGAATGTACTGGAGTGCAGAGAGCTGTCTCTGACTTGGGTCTGAGTAGTCTTTTCCAAAGTGTGATCATAACTGCAGGTCCAGTCCTGCAGTGGTGTGTGCAGATGGAGTCTTGTATTGCTGAGGAGCACCGTGTGCTTCACACTGTTCAGACTCTGCCAACACACATTTTTATGCTCTAACTTGCGACTCGGAAGGAAGACATGTAACGTGGCAGATGCTCATTGATCTCTGATCAAACCGTTCTCTGTGACTGCCATCCTTAAGAAGTCATGCCTTTGAAGTGTCTCTTCTTCACTTAATTGTTCAGCAAGATATTGGAAGTCTCTCAGTAACCTTTGCCACTTAAATTACTTTGTGCATGCTCGAGTCACCATGGGAAAAAAAAAGCTGGAATCTTTTTCCCACCCCAGTGCTCCAAGGCAAACATTGTCACTAGACATGATCATTGTCCAGTTCTGATTGAGAAGGTTTCACAAGGAAGTACACAGATACCTGTGTGGACAAGAAGCACTGGTTAATATTAATTTTAAACTTTTCTGAATTTTTGATCCAGAAGAAAAGGACTGGTAGAGTCGTTAAAGTTGAAAAAAATAAATTTGTTGACTTTCTGAGGGTTATTTGAGGACTGGAATACCTCTCCTGGGAGGACAGGCTGAGAGAGCTGGGGTTATTCAGCCTGGAGAAGAGAATGCTCTGAGGAGACCTTATTGTGGCCTTCCAGTGTCTGAAGGGAGCCTACAGGAAAGCTGGGGAGAGAGGTTTTACAAGGGCTTGTAGTGATAGGACAAGGGGTAATAGGCTCAAACTGGAAGAGTGTGGATTTACATGGAATGTAAGGAAGAAGTTCTTCATTATGAGTGTGGTGAGAACAGGTCGCCCAGAGAAGCTGTGGATGCTCCATCACTGGAGGTGTTCAAGACCAGGTTGGATTGGGCTTTGGGCAGCATGATCTAGTAGGAGGTGTTCCTGCCCATGGCAGGGGTGTTGGAACTAGATGATGTTTAAGGTTCCTCCCAACCTAAACCATTCTATGATTCTTTTTCTATCAATCCAGTAATAGTAGTTGCTTTATTTATAACCTTTTCTCCTTCTGTAATGTCCTCTTAACTAGATTCCCACTGCAATAAGTGGTGCATTTTCTTGGATAAAACCTGGAGTAAGCAGCAGAGTTGCATAAAGTGCTTTGCCTAGAGTCATTTGGTAGTGGGAAGCCAGTAGGGAGTCATGTGAAACTGTGAGACATACAAGTTATAGGTAAAATTGCAAATAACACTATGCTTGTACTAAGGCATAGTACATAGACAATTCCTGTGCAAGTAACTGCTTTGCTGGAAGCATTTAGGGTAGCTGCATTATGTGCTGGTATTTTCATTTACTTGAGTATCTTTTGTAGAATTCAGCTCTATATGCTAAAATCCATTCTTTCATCCAGTTATTCAGTCATCCGTGCCTGGCATTGTTCCTCAGTATTCCCACTGAACGCCTGAAGGGATAAAAATACACATTCTTTTGGACCCTGGTAAATGACAAAATCCAATGTATTGTGATCTTAACAGTTCATTTGGGCCTGGAGTATTTTGATTATGGTACTTTGGGTCTTCTGTGTATCCCTGCCTGAAAGATGTCTTCATTTTCATTTAAATGCCAGGCTTTTTGGCATGATGCTCTCCTCTTGCTGCAGCATGTGAGTTCACTTCTATTTAGAAGTTACAAGTGGCTGATCTGTCAGTCCTGTGTGTGTCAGCCATACTGCAGAAGAGGTTGGCATCACAGCTTCTTGCCTTTGCCCGTCTTCTCCTCACCGTCCACCCGCAGCGTGGCTGAGCGGGTGTCCTTTGCTGGCCCATGCTCTGTGGTGTAATGCTCTCCACGTCTCAGAGGCCTGGTGCCTTCTGCATGAGGAGACTGTTTTTTCCCTATCCAGAAATGAGCTTTAATTGCATTGACTGCAGTGGAAGGGAACTGGCCATGGTTTTCAGGCCTCTCTCCCAAGGTGGAGGACTTTGCTGCTGCCAGCAGAGCTTGTGGAATCCTGCTGACCTAAACTTCCCTCCAGCAAGGTGGAGCCTGGCTGGGCATCTTTGTCTCTGATATGTTATGACAGACAGCAAGTGTAGTTAAGAAGGCACTAGCCCCTCTCTGTCCTTCTTCTGGTCACCTGCATGACTTTCTCCCATGCCATGGCTCCTGTATACTCATGGTGCCAACCCATGCCATGAGAGAGTGTTGGAAGGAACCTGTCTGGGAGGTGAGCAGGGAACAGTGGCTAACTAACTCTTCCTCCACCTCACCTTCAGAACCTGTTACAGTGTCCTTTCTTTCAATTTTACAAAGCTGTATTTTCTGGTGAGATGTGTGGTACTGACCCAGGTAACAAACTGCTGCTGGCCTGAGCTTGAGCAACTCAGGAGCGAGTCAGACATGGTGACACATGGTCACTCTGGTTTGCAGGGTTCCTTTGAAGCCCTCCCTGTCAAAGCAAGATCTCTTTGTAAGGGCTTGTATGATTTCAGTCATGTAACACACTTACTCCTGCTTGGTCTAGGGGTACAGAAGTTACTTTTTGTTTCTTAAACAGCTTAATGTAGGGTGTCTGTAATGAAGGGGCCTCCATGGGGCACATACTATATACAGCATTTTTATGGAGTAGCTGGCATCTCTAATTTGTGACTTGCAGCAGTTAGCACAGGTGAAGGGGAATGAGAAGACTGTAGTATAATCTCATTGCTTTGTCATTGTTAGGTGTCTGTCTGCTCCCACCTAGCAGTGCCTCTAATCTCCCTTAATAAGATATTGAACATGCATACGGTGCTTGTGAGAAACTCGGTGTGTCTGGTTCATGTCCCTCGAGTGCACCTCTTCTCTAACATCAGAAGACAGTACTGTAATAAATCAAATTAATGTGTAGAAATGCAATGAAGTAATGCATAGGATGGGAAAAGAGCTATACTGCATGCTTCTTCCAAACAAAATTTTTCAGCAAAGTGTTTTTTATTTAGCTAGTGAAGGAGAACTGAGGCTTTTGAGGAAGTCTGTGAAGCCAAAAGAATAGTACAAGAAAATGGATGATGATCTGCAAATTGGATTGTGTAAGTGTATCATTGGGTACACGGATCTAGAATTCGGGTCAAAGAATTTATTTCAAAACTTTTTTTTTGTAATCACAGATAACTCAAGAATTATTTGTGATTTTTCTCAGTGTTGTTGTTTTAAGTTCTTCAATAAGGAATTGAATAATCTCCTGTTTGAAATGTATACTTGATCAGATGGTTGCAAGTATTTGACAGTTGAATTTGACCAGTCTTGGTTGGAATCAACAAACATTACTGTACGACCAGGGGAAAGGAACTCTCTGAAAACTTTCCACTTGCTCTACTTAAATGTTGCTGCTCAGTAGATACAAAACCATGAACCTGGTCAAAACTTTCTCATTTTAAAATGCAATGGGACAGTAGCCAAAACATATTGAACGTCATTAGAATCATAGAATCCTTTAGGTTGGAAGGGACCTTCAAGATCATCAAGTCCAACCATTGAGCCATTAGGGCTCTAAAGTCCTCTGCTAAAACAGATCAGAATCTGTCAGGGTTGGAAGGGCCCACAAGGATCACCCAGTTCCAACCCCTCTGCCATGAGCAGGGACACCTCACACTTTGAAGACAATGAAAAAAATCATCTTTTGTGTGCTTTTCTTATTATCTTTTTGTGATAGGTACAAGCACTGCAAGTATGGTGAGACAAAAGGAAGTCAGTGTTGTAGTAGTGTGCAGAAAACTGCAGATAGCATTAGACAGCAGGACTTGGCTCGGGGTCAGCAGCTAAAAGTTGAGTCCAAACAGGAGCTTCTGTGTGTTCATAGACAGCTTCCCAGCCTTTCAATTTTGACACTAATACAACTGGATTTAATGTCCAAATGTTGTTGGGTTCAGTCTGATGGAGGAATCTGGCAACCCTTTTATTGTTGTTTTCCATATCTATTTTACATATGTCATAGAAATATTTTAGATTAATAGTTGAAAAATAGATTGAAACAAGACAAATGTTGAACCAAACAGGTTTTTAGAAATGCATGTTATAGTCATGTAGCTTGGGAACAGAGCAGTTGTTATGACAAGTACAACCTGAGAACTGATGTAAAAGGAACTGCAACAATAAATTAATGAATTAACAAGTATGACTCATAAAAGCAGCAATTAATTTTTCAGGCATTTTATACGTGTTTCTGACAATACTGATCTCAATACTAAATGATGACAATACTAAATCTCACCTATTAGCCATGCTCTTGAATAGATTGTAAAATGCTATTATTCAGAATCATACCCACAAGTTGTCAATCCATTTTGTTGTAATTCCCATGTCATCATTTATTAATTTGCTTCTGCTTGTTCTGATTCCTACCAGAACTATTAGTAACAAAGACAGTTTCTCTGTGATAGTGAACAGCATACTGTCTAAATAATCAAACATGAAATAATTTATACCCAAAGGCTTCATTGTTTTATCAGAAACAATGATTATCAGATCAACAGCAAGGTTGCTGTGATATTGCTGGATTCAGGCTGTTTTACTCTCCTTTAATTAACAAATCTAATCACAGCTCAAAAGCTGCTGAGTATTTGCCTTTCTGTACTGCTAGCTTGGGTAGCAGGGTTTCTTTGTTTTTCTGGGAGATAGAATTGTGGGGTTTTCTTCCTTTTTGAGGACGGTGTTGAATAATCTGTCAGTTCCTTCTTCATGCACAGTTCATGCAGTGACAGGGAGATGCAGGTGCTGAACCCAGAGGAGCAGAGTCTAGAGGTGCCCAGAAGAACACCGGTGTCTTTCTGCTCCTGTAGCACCCAAATCACTGTGCCTAGGACCTGTCACAAAGCCACTTTCTTCAGCAGCTTCTGCCTCACCTAGGTGCTCCCAGGCACGTTGGAGGTTTCTGTCCACCCTTCCCAGCCATATCTGAGAAATGAATAATATCTGACAGGTCCTGGACTCCTGTCTCTAAGGGGTGAACCACCCTGCTACAGACAGTCTGCCAAGAGGGTAGCTTAGAAGACAACCACCTGCAATCCTACTGTCATAGCTGATACAGTGGCAAGATACTTTCTTTAAGTATTCTCAGTGGAATAAGCTGCTGGCTTCCAGCTGCAGGAGCTACCTGAGCTGGGAGGAGGACCCATGGCCTGAGCCTGGGCTCATGGAGCTACGGGGCTGCACGAGTGGCAGCAAAGAGCAGTTGGGAACAGAAGTCATTGTGGAGTGAAAAATCAAGCTTCTTCATTTCAGCAGTGTCATGCCACATGATTAAACCTATGTTTTTCTTTTTACTCTTTCCTTTTTTTTTCCTTTTACTAACATTAAAATCCCCACTCATCATCCCTCCCAAATCCCCCAAAATAAAAAACCTGCCAAAAACCCCAGAGCATATTTGCAGGGGTTGATAAATAGAAGAAACACACACACACAAAAAAGTGTTCACCACACTTTAGTCCTGTGGCAGTTTTTGCTTTGGAGCAGAAAACCTTTATAGTACTGCTGCTGTTCTGTTAGTGCTGGTAAAGAGTCATTTCAGCACAAGAGTTTTGTTTTCTTTTTCTGTGTGATCTCTTTGGTTCTAGGCAGTTGGTGTCTAGAACGTGGCACTTGCCAAGAAGACGAGGGATTTTGGTCTTAAGTGTTACTAAGTTCACTGAAAAAGGGCTTGTTTGGGTTGAAATACATGTATTCTCAAGTTTCTGTTCCATATGACAGTTTTATCTGTAAAACTGGAGAACAGTATCTCAGTCTCAAAATGTTTTCATTCAGCAGTTCTTTTAGATTAAGTGATTAATGGTTGCTTTTTTTGCAAGTGAACTAGGCCAAATCTTAAACAAAATGAAAAAATCAAAAATCATAATATTTTATAAAGATGTTGTTAATATAAAGGCAAAATATTTTTTGTATTAAACAAACATTTTGCCTTATCTTTATTTTTTTTTTTTTCCTACGTCCTCCCCCAGTCTCTTTTCAATCTACTTAAAACAGAGAGGTACAGAGTTTTTTCTTCCTTTTCCTTTTTATTTTTTTTTTTCTTTTCCCCTTTGGTTCAGTCAGTGCCCAAACAGAAATCCATTATTCGCACAGCTCTATTGACAGAGCAGACACTGAAATCCTGTTGGAATTCAAGTGAAGAGTAAAGGGAAGTAAGATAATCAAAGCAGTGTTATTTTAAGATCCAATATTATGTTCTGCCCGAGTTTGACAGTGCACTCTGCCCTTATGAAAGCTGTAGACTCTTTTGGGGTAGAATATTAATAATGGTGTGCTCATTTCCAGTTCAGTCCCAGCATGTCCTGTGGTCTCTAAGAGCAGTTGTCCCCAGAGACAGCTTGTGCTTTGTGCTCTGCTTGGTGGATACCATCACGAGAGGCATGAGCATCCCCAAGAGATGAGCTTAAATCCTCCAGAAGGAAGGGGCTGCAAGTAGAGGTGATGTCTGGTTTTATTCCTGGTTGAGGGCAGGAAGCTAGCAGCTTTCCAAGTTCTATTTTAACATAAATCTTAGGAAAGCCAGCTTCTTAACTGGAGAGCTCTTGATTTTTCATCTTGTAATGGATTAATGAGACAGAATGAATTTTCAGAGTCTGTTTAATTTCTCAGAGAAAAGATTTACTTTGTTCAATTTGTTGGAAGTATGTTTTAAATTTGTTCATTCTGACATACCAGAATAAGATCTTAAGTCTCCACTGATGAATTGTGTCCAGTGATGCAACACCTTGTCTAATGGTCCATCTAGAGTTTGTTTCTTCTGGAAGAATAACATGAGCTTTGATTGTGATCATGCTTTGTTTTAGAAACTGAAACTTTTGGGAACATGAAGAAGCAGTTTTGTTTGTAAAAAGAAAATACTTGTTTTCATTAACGTGGAAATTCACTTGTCTTTAATCTGACCCTAATACATGGAGTAACAAAAATCAATTTTTCTTCAGTGATGCTTTTTCCTAGATCTAAGTCTAGATGAAGTGTACCCCTGAGGGCTTTTACTTACTGAGAGGGGCTGGTGGGGAGTGTGCTTCTAGTGATCCTCTCCAGTGCGTGAAAGAAAAAGTTAAATAGCTCAGTTGATGGGATAGGAGCTGTTTTGTCTCAGCTTCTTAAATCATTGAGGTTCAAAAAGACAGATTTACATAGTACTTTGGTCAAATTTGTGTGCTGTCAGCACTAGCAGGATGGAACTCGGCATGGGAGTTTTGCCTGAGGAGATGTGATTAATATTTGTACATTGTGGGCTATTCACGTCAGTGCAAACCAGAGGTGAGACAACTTCAGAGCTGTAAGATTTGGAATTATTTTGTAGGGAACAGTAAAATTATCCAGTTGCATGACACACTTGCACATACAATCAATCAAATTAAACAGGTTCCAGCTCTTCTAAGCCTGCAGGTTGGATTACTGTCGTGGGGCTCAGCCTTCTGCACCACATTGCTCATTCCTCTTAGTTCGTGAGTGTACCCCACCACACTCTGTCACTGGAGCTGCTGATCCCAGACTGCTGTGTTTGCCTGACTGTTAGAAGCACAAATCCTTAAAGGCAACCTGCAGAGCCTTCTAGCCATTAGATAGGATCCATACTTCTTGTTTTGCAGCTGTGGTTGAAGGAGCGTATTGCAGTGTAGAAGAAAGGCTGATGAGTAGTATGAGTGTTTCAGAAATGCTGAAGAATGCTGTGTGGTTTGTTCAATAGACTTGAGACCTGGTTTTTTTTGTAGTCATAAAGATTGATATTCTCTTTGAGCAGGCTGGATGTTTACGAGCCAGGTGGAGTGGATGTAGTTACCTCTGTCAAGCCTTACCTCGCAGCAGCTGGTACCATGCCAACTATTTGATGTCTCCTACTGGAAGCATTTAAAAAGACAAAGTGCAGATTGTGACCTGCTGTAAGACTGGTGCACTGACAATTTGAGGACAGACACCATCATGAGTTCAAGTAAATTTACTGTCTTTGCATCCTCTGCTGAAATGGATGTCTGTAAAAGAAACAGAAGATCAACTTTAGGTTAATTTTAGAGTGAGCTGCTGAAAAAAAGTACGAGCTTTCTTTGTGTAGTCACACTTCAGCAGTTTTACTTCGTTCAAGATCATAGCAAACATATGGCCCATAAGCCAAGGAACATAGGAACTCAAAAGTTGATAAGGAATTCTTGTAGTAGCTACATTTGTGTAAATATCTGTGTCTTAGAGTCAGGCATATTGCATTAAAACACGGGCTGAAATATCTAATGCGGGAAGGCTGTAGGTTTGAGTTTAGAGGATAAATTCAAATGTGCTTTGATTAATTCTCTTCATCTTTGAATGCAAATGTGTTGCATGATTTTCAGCTGAACTGTGGCTGTGCTTTTTCAAATGCTGGTGGCATGGTTTGTGTCAGTCATCCAGGAGGCAGCTCTGATCGGTACCCTCTGGTGATGTTAGCTCTGGGTAGCTGGCAGACAGGGAAACCAGTGGAGTTGATTATAGCCACCTTTCATCCTCATTGTGCTTGTCAATATAAGGCATTACAACTACCTGTTAAAATATTTCTTTTTGTGCCAGCTGAGCCAAGTGTGAGCTTGTGGTTGGTGCAGAATTGCCCTCAAATGAATTTCTATGCAAACCCACAATTCTTTTCCGTATCTAGTGCTCCTTTTTGATACCTAATGTCTCCAAAAGACCTTTTTTTAAGACTTCAGAGCAGTGTTAAGGGCAAAGGCCATTTCTTCCCTATGTCTGTTTCAGCAGAGAGGAGATGGATGAATTTTCAAAGATCCAGGTCCCACTTGTTCTAGTGAGAGGGGGCAGCAGGTGCTGAGTTTTTAGTTGGTTTTTTTTTTTTTTTTTTTTTTTTTTTTTTTTTTTTTTTAATAACCAGAGCTTCAAACACCTGTAGATTTGGAATGCAGGTTCAAGGTACCCTTCCAGAAAGGGGAATCTCAGCATTAAGAAAAATCTAAACATCACTTATTATGGCGAGATCTGTATTACCCTTTATGTTTGAAATGTTATGGAGTGAGTCTGACATAAGTTGATCTGTGTTTGTGATAAAGGTTACCTGAAGAGCATGGTGTGTGTGTGTGTGACCCAGAGGTCTGTTACCTCGGTGCAAGAGGTTTGTAGAAACTGTACAGAAGGATTAATATTTGTATATTAGTCTAGTGCAAATGTATACCTTTAAACTATTTATTTATAAACTCCTTTTTAATGTCTAGGGAATCTTAGTTGAATTTGCTTTCTAGTCTTTCCTTTATGCTACTGAAATAAGGTTCCTTTTTTTGTTTTTTTTTTTTTTTTAACTGGAGAAGTATTTATAGTTATTTTTTTAAGTCTGGAAAAGAAATCTTAAAATAGATTTATTTGGCTTTGCCCCTTGCAATATATTGTAGACAAAAATCCCAGATTGTTTCAGTGATAAATGAGAAAAATACCTATAAGTGCCAACAGCAATTCCTGGTTTCTCAGTGAAATGAAGCATGCAGCATAAAATTCTTGTTTGGCTGTTTTCTCTAAACTAAGCATAACTTCACGTATGTGTTGAGTTCATATTCTTTTTAGACAGTTACTATATTTCTTAGGAAACACTGATTGAACAAAGGGGAGATGTGAGCCAAGTAGAATCCTTCTTGAACTGTATTTGTAAGGTAGGTAGATGACAAGTTCTAAAATTGGCTCATGTGGATAGAAGAGGAAGGAGGTTAGGAGGATCAAGTTGAAAAGTGTTACTAAGGACAGGATTCTGGAGCTGTGACCCAAATGTGGCTGAAATTACCAGGAGGAGCAGATGGAAGATGTGACAGTAAGGGTTCATCTCACCCATAAGGGTTCTGTTTTTGGAGATGAAGAAGGTTCCAAAAGTGCTTAAGGAATTCACTGCTTTTCTACGAGTGAAAGAAGTGTTTAACATACTTTGTTTTATTCACTCCTTATATATGATTTGGTAATGTTTGTGTTAAGTCTCTCAAACACGCAGTCCTGAGGAATATAAGAAGTGGGGATGCTTTATGACATAGCTTTGTCCTCATTATCCCAATCAGAGTCTCAAAGGTATTTATTGTTTTAGTCCTACCCTTGTCAGTTTTCATACATATAAAGTGTTAATAACCAGTGGCTATTCATAGCATTTGTATGGGTGGGATTTGCACCTAGTTTTGACATGGTGCTTTTAGAGCCTCTTCACGCAGCTACAACCTCAAAACGTCCTTGGGCTTTAGTTTCCTACCTATAGTGTCCACTTGAGATACATGAACACAAAGCTTTTGGCATTAATACCATCCTTAAGCCATTTCTCCTTAACCAGATGTTACAGCATAGGCATATGACACCATTCACACAGGTTTTCTCAAAGATCCTATAGCTAAACTGCAAGAAAGCCCAGCATGGGTTGTGCAGGTGTGACCCGTCCATGTAGGCAGCCCTTCTGAACTCATCATACAGGAGAGACAACTGGTGGTTTGCAGAGATACTCACAAAATACCTTTTTTTTTTTTAAAAAAAAAAAGAGTTAACAGGGGAATTTTCATGTTCTACATACGTGTAGCATTTGTCCTCTTCTGGGCACTGGTGCTTGACCAGCCTGTGTCCAGCTAGCAAACACAGCAGAGGGACAGCTTTCCCTCCATGGCGGCAGTGGCTTCTGACTTCATCCAACACTCAGCCGGTAGTTCAGGTAGGCATTTGAATCTTCAAGGGACCAACCCCTCTGTCAAATTTTGCTTACATTAATAAATGGTTTGAAAATTTTCTGGTGGATAAAGAGTGTGATGGCATGTTCTGATTTCCTTAGGACACCAGGCTAACACAAGACAGAAACCAGTTTTTAGTGCATTTGATATTTTTCATATTCAATAGACAGATAATTTCCCAATTCTCAGTTCAAACTTATTTTAGCCAAGACTTTTCTCCCCCAGATAAATAGTCAAAACAGTAGAAAGGCTTTAAATTAAACAGAAGATCATTAGGGTAAAGAAACAACTGGCTTTATTTTATTGCATTCTGTATGTGAGATTTAGTGTGCTGGGATCCAACTCATAAGACATAACTCATGAAAGAAAAATTTTCAAAATAAGCCAATTAAGTTCTGTATGAGGTAGTATCTAGGAATTTATTTTCATCAGATAATATTAAAAGAAATAAACTAAACCTGATTGTGCAGACAGGAGACTGAGACCTGGTAGTGATTATCTGTAACAACTGGTGGTGTGGGGGGCTGGGGTCTTCCCTCCATCTCAGTCTGCAGGAGGCTTTGGGTTGTGGAGAGAGGAGAGGTGTGGAGGAGGCATTGTGGAACAAAAGGCTGGGAGCTCCCTGCAGCCATGAGGTCTTCTGTGCTCCTTGTTCCTCAGGCAAGGTGAAGGAGCTGCACCTGGGGCTGTGTGCCGTGCTGAGGGGTCAGCAGTAAGTATCTCCTGAGGTTTATGTAAGGGAATAATTCGAGTCCAACTTCAATAGACAGCTTCTCACATTGATCTCTGACCACAGCCCTTTCAGTGGAGGAAAAAAAGAAGGGCTTCTTTTGTGTAATGTAATCTGTTCCTGCTGGGTGGCCCTACAGAAGGCTTTTTCTGTAGCTTGAAATTCCTTTGGTGCTGCATGTTGCTTGCTGGACAGGAATGATTGTGAGAGCTACCTTTATAAGGTAATTCTAAAGGCTGTTGAGTGTAAGATAAGCATTGCACTTTTGAGTTTATCAAGCTCTTTATGAAGTAGAGCTGATAAAAAAAAAAATTAGTACTTGTTTTGAGATTAATGGATGCTGGAGAGGAAGGCTCCCCCCTTAAAACAAGAAGTTTTGACAAACTTTTAATTAAGAATTCAGGACATGGAAATTTTGGGCTAGTTCTGCACTACCGAGATTGGCTCTGGGGCATATTGGTCTGTCAGGTTTTTAAAGTAAATCTTCCTCTTAATTCTAATTAAGTATTGTAATGCCAGTACTCTTCATTAGGCAGTAATTTGCGATTAGTCAGGTGGTCGTAATGGAAAGAGAAGAACATGTGATGAAATAGTAGAGAAATTGCAGAGCAGGGAAAACGAGCAGGGGATGCAGCTCCTGAATGCTCTTTACCATCCTCCTGCTGTCACATTCCCCATGGAATTCGGTCTCTGGGGGCTGGCATTTGATCCTCACACAGATCCTGGCTTGTATGAACACACGAGGTCAATGGACCTTGATTTCAGGGCTTGAGCACTGAAGTTGTGACAAATAATGCTAAGAACAGGCATAAAAAGCAAAAACTCCTAATTCCCCCAAAACTTTGAAGCCAAGCTATTATTTTAAGTGCAGATTACGTTACCCCATTTGTTTATCTGTGAATTGAATCCCATATTTAATAAACGGCAGCTTTTGTGAAGCACTGGACTGAATGTGAATTAGTGCATTGAGGAAGATTAGCTCTTCGAGGAGACTGAGGACAATTTAAAATTCCATTGTTTCTGTCTCTCTGAAGCACATCTGTAATTGTCTCAAATTAGGTACTGCTTCTGTTTAGAAGAGTTAAACAAGTAACAGGACAAGATATTTCATAGTAGCTTTTTAATTGAACAGCCTGTTCAGTTTTTATCTTTAGGCAGTTTGCAAGTGTCAGAGCAAAGTTCTGAAGAGAACATATGCATGAGATGGGGTTTTATACAAAATGAATCATCCTGTATTATTTGAATGTATTTTCCAAATTTGAAGCCTGGTCTTCCCACACTGTGATTTTAGTGTATCCTTTTTACAATGGTTCTTAAGAAAGATTCATTATTTCATTATTTAAAAATCCTTAAAAAAAAAAAAAAAAGAAAAAGAAAAAAAAAGAAAAAAAAGAGGGAGAGAAAGATGAACAAGTCAACACATCCCTGTGTACTGGGTCAGCATCTTTCCAAGCAGAAGACAGTGCTTTCCCTTTCATATCACTGAGGAGGAAAAAACAACCACACAAACCGAGTTCCTGGCTTGGTCCTGTAGCTAGTGATGTCGTTTGGAAAGTGACTGTTCTGGAAGGAGTGCAATAGTTATTGGCCCTTAGCAAGTGAGCAGGGAGTTTGCTGGGATTGGGTGAACCCTGGATGCTTTGCTGGAGGGATGAAGTTCCTTCCAGGTGGTGTGAGCTTCACCTGTGCTCCCTTTCCACACCTCATGTGGCATCTGAGTCTGCCCCTGATTTAGGCGTTGTTTCCATTTGTTAGTGGGAAATGTGCATGTGATAGAAAATACTAAATCTTTTTTGTAGTGAAAATGCCTTGACCCTGCAGGACTGGTAAGTCCTCATGAACTTAATGATAGAATGTTGGGCAGTTCTGTAGAAATGGCTCCATCCATGCCTGAAGCAGGGGGAGATGAGTCTTGGCTGTTTGTAGTACATTGCAGAAACCAAGATGTTCCTCTAAGTTCAAATTCCATTTGTTGAGAGATGCAAAATTCTCATTAAATTTAACGCAGCAAGAATTTCCCCTCCAGTTTCAGCAGCTTTCCCAAGTTTAATGCAAAGTCAGCACTGTTTTGTTGTACGCTTAGCGCTGTGTCAAAGGAGACTAGAGCCAAGAGGGTGTTTTGTTCTTTTTCATGGTGTTTACAAATAAAGCTGACTGATTTGGTAACTCTCTTGGAAACTCTCTGAGACTGTAAATTTAGCAGAGTGCTCCCTGGGCATGCATAGATCTAAAGATAGCAGTTTCTTGCCTATCAATAAGTAGCTTAAGGCCTTTACTTTTAATGCTATATATGACTTAAATCCCAGGAAAATAATTCCACTACCACTGTTCATGTATATCATAGGAGACTGCATTAATTCAGACTAGGCTAGGTTTTCTAATACATTATTTAGGTCTTCAAAATATCTGTGGTACTGCATGTGGTTGACAGAGTGTATTCTTGTTTGTTAGTATTATATGGCAACCTGTTTTCCCAAGATGCTTAAATAAATGAATGCCTTCAAGTAAAGCTGTGAGTTTAAAAGCCACCTTTTTTTTTTTTTCTTTTTTCCTTGTTGTAACTATAGCATCCTGTAATCTTAGCTCTGATTTCTCTTCTTTACAACCACCTTTTTTACATAGTTCTTCAGATCTTCAGGGTTTGTTGTTCTGGTTTGGTTGTTTTGTTGGGTTTTTAGAAAAAACACCTATTTTGGTCTTGATTCCAGATATCTAACCCAGCTTCTTCTCCCACCCCCAGGCAATGGAAGCTTAGAAATAGCCTTAAATGCAATAAAAAAAAAAAAGGCAGCCTTACATGGAAGAGTGAAGCTCTGAACTCACAATTTCTGGCAGTCCACAAAGCTTACAAATCAAAATCTGTGAGAGCGCTGCGGAAGCGAAGGGGAAACAAATGGTGTACAATGCATGGAAATGAATAAGTCATGTGAATGAACATTGGCTTGTACATCCCCAGCCCCATATTAAGATTAAAGTGAGTTGTCTGCTCTACAATTGCATAATTGCTTCTGTGACTGATTTGGTGCTGCTCAGTAATAAGTTGTGAATACTGTATGCTGACCTGGTTAATGGGATGTTTACTAAATGAATCTATTTGTATAGTTTAATAGGAGGATGTTTGGGAAAATTAGCAGAATGAAAAAGAATGGCTCAAGAGAGTAATTTTTCAGCAAGTGCTGGTGTTGTGAAGGGGAAGACAGGCTGCCTTGCTGTTGGTGTTTGGGGGCTTGGAGAGCGAGATTGTATGGAGCCAGGTCCCCTTCCCTCCTCACCACAAGGAGGTCTGTGCCCTGGACACACATGTGTGGAGCACCTCATCCTGACTCCCTGGGCAAGCAGACCTGGCTGCTTCAGGCTTGGGGTACCCAGACTCTGCCCCCCCAGAAGATGCTGCCCGTGCGGGGGATGCGTGCTGAGGGGGAGCAGCCTCCATCCTGCAGCCGTGATGGCTTCAGTTTTTAAAAGATCTTTCGTGAATTTAGCTATTTTAAGTACTATGGACTAAGATAATTATTTCATGAAGTAATATTATCTGCAAATTAACCTTGGATCTTTGGGTAGGTTCAGAAAGAGAGAGATAAGGAATTTTATCGCAAATTGCAGACTTACCAGGTTTAACGTACAGGCCGTGGCAAGTAATACATTTAAACTGCATTTAAGTAGTAAAGACCAGAATATCAAAGTCTAAAAGCAATAAACATTAATTTATTCAGAAAGTTTCTATATTTTCTTTCTAGTTTATATGTTCTTTTCAGACGCTGTCATTTAATGAGGTTACATTCTGATTAAAGCAGAAAAATAAAGAAGTGAAATGTTTTATTTCAGCAGATAAAAATGTAGCTCTTAAAATACATCAGCTTGCCCTGCGTAGTCTGAGCTAGCTGTACAATTTTCCCTTCGTTCAGCATGGCTGCTAGGCTAATGGATTTTTGGGGAAAAACTCACCCTTATATGGAGTTCCAATTGAAATCCATATTTTCATTTTCAGTGAAAACTAATACATTTCCTGTAATCCCTTTCAAATATTATTCACTGGCTGTATTCCCAGACATATATTTTGAAGGTTAAATGGTTTAGGATTTATGTACTATATACTATGTAGGTCAGCCTCAATACGCTGATGTCTGTACAGCCCTTTCATTGTCAGAGACCAGTTTGTGTCTCAGAAACACTGGAGCTGCGGTAGCACCAAGTTTGGGCTGGTTAATGAACTGTGGTTCTGATGAGCCCAGGGTGAGGTGCTGGGCTGGAAAACTGCTTTTGCTGGTTGCAGAGCTCACTTGGGTGTCATTACGTGGGGCTGCTTCACATAGCGTAGATGCACCTTCGTGGCAGCTGAAAGTTTTGGCTCGCTGTCCAAAACAGTCTCTTTTTTTTTACATTCTGCAATTGGCATGAGTAAAGAGAAATAATTTAAATAATATTCCATGAGGTTTGCATTTTAGTACGCAGATTGATTAAAATTGGATCTGCCTTTTCCTCTCTGGAGGCCCATTGCTCGCTTCGTGGCTAATGAAGTGGAACAAGCGCTGTGATCAATATTTATGGTGTCACTCTGGGCACCTGCAGTTCTTTCAACCCTTCTTGCACTGGAATGGAGGTTTTTAACGCCAAGCTAATTAATGGCTAACTGTGCAACTTGATGGGAACTCTGGAAAGACTGTTCTTAGTACTGTTTCTTATGAGGGTCACATGCAACTTGCACAGATTTGCTAGTTCTTGTCATTGATTGGACAAAAGTAGGAACTTGATTTTCTTCAGTGATATGCATCTGGGTCCTGCAGTCACCCTTTGGTGTTGGCTTGTGCTTTCCCTGTGCTGGGAACCACTGCCCTTGGGGTGTCAGCTCTTGGCACTGAACACACAAAAAAGGAGACGTGGATTCTTTCAGCTGCGTTTATAGACTTCTGCCCTACAGCTTTTCTTCTGTTTGTACTCCAGTCTCTATTACAGGTTTCAGTAACTGCTGGAGGTAGCATATACTTAAGTTCCACACAAATTCCATGGAGTTAGCGCTAGTCTGTGCTTTTGCACTTGCCAGTTTGGGGGCTGCTCCAAGCTGTGCCCGAATAGTTCTACGTAGCTCATGAAGTCCACAGACTAGGGCAATATTTTCTGTCCAAATCATCCCTGCAGTTCTTTGTTCCACGCTTCTCTTGTCCTTCAAGGATTTCCCAAAAATAACAGTATCATCTTTGAACTCTCGGTGGGTTGATTCATTGCAGACTTCGCCCATTCTCTGCCAGTGACAGTGGCTGGAGGCAGTCCAATGTAATTAGTAAGTATTTTGGAAATTCTGCTTTGGCAGCCCTATTAAATATGTGCAGTGAAAGCAGGATTAGGATGGGGCCTCATCATTTTTCTCATTAGGGCATCTCTACGATCTGTAAGCTTATTTAATTGGAAATTAGCCATTCTTATTAGCACAAGAGATACCCTTTGGTCTAAATCCTGACATGGGATAAATGTATATAGTTCCCACTAAAGAGAAAAAAAAATGCATCCACATACTCCAGGGTAGAAATTTGCCCTTTTGTGTTCATTGCAGTTCTCCTGCAGGAGAATTTCATTTTCTAGTAAAGGCAATAAATTTTCACTGCTCAGATAAGTGACTACAGAGGTTCATCATCAGGATTTGAAGAAGTAAGCCTCCTAAGAAGATGGATGATGACAAGGGGAGTAAGAGTTGTTATCCAATCATTTGTCATGGTCCAGAACATTAAGACGTATAGGTAAGACCCCGAAGGTGTGTAAAAGTTCCTTTTTCCAGCAGTCGGTTGGTACATAGTAACTTATCCTGTGCAGTCAGCCAGTATTACACTGTCTCTGAAAACTCATTTTGTTTGTGTCTCTTTGTATACACAGCACATAACTGGTAACATCTTACAGATTGCTGGGAAGTATTCCACCCACCATCAGAATTTGGCCCTATGACTGCTGAATCTAGAAGCTCGCATCCCTGGGGCTCACGTTAACTCCCTTCTCTCCTTCCTCCAGCCCACTCCAGATGTTGGCATTATCTGCCTTGCCTCTTGCTATGATAGTGTTCTGCTCCAGGCTTCCCCCAGAGGCTTTTCCCTCTGACTGCTTTTCTGTGGTTCCCTGCTTTACAGCGGTTTCCCTCTAGTTTTTCCCCTGTCGCAAGGTTTCAAAACTACATAGCAGCCATGGGGTGCAGTGTCAGCTAGAGAAAAAGTAGATTAAACATTCATGGTTGTAGGTGTGCTTGTTAGCATATATGTATTCATCCAACACTTCCTGCTGGTTTTCAATATGTTGGGAGGTTATGTTGCCAGTGAGGTGACTTTAAAGCCTGTAGTGGAATACATTTAAACTAACTGCTAGAGAACAAGTAAGAATCTTGCTCTGCTTACCTCATTTCAGAGAAAACCTTTCCCCTTTTTAAAAGTGATCGTTCCTCTTGAAACTAAATGTTGCGGAGACTAGATTTCTGAAGGATTTTGTTAAACTCTGTCTTTGCAGCTGGGATAGCTGATCTTGAAAGTTCACCTTAATATAGGAGACAGTATGGTTTGCTGTGGTAAGCTGCTGCCTTCTTTGCTGCTTGTTGCTGGGAAGTCATAAAAAGACAAGGTTTGCCTTGCTCCATCTGGGCTTGCCTTGGCACAAGATAGCCCAGTAGCCTAAATTTGATCAACCCAGCCTGTGAGAGCTTGGTATCAGGCACTAAGTCTTTCTAAACTCTAGGAAATCCTCCAGTGTGGCGACTTCATTATGTCAGTGTGCTGGAGTGAAAACACGGCCCTCGTGTGCTTCCCCGGCCTGCTCGGGTGTTCTGGGGTGAAAAAGCTTAACTGGCTGAGCGTGTTTATTCCCCTGCATTTCTGCCTTGCAGCTGGCTCAGGAGGATGTATCTAACCACTGCTGACTTGCAGCCAGAGGAGTTTTACTGTAGTTCACTTGACAAGGATTTAGGTCTGAAAGTCTCAGGCTTGTTCCCCAGCGGTGGCCTGTAGGTGTGTGTAGGGACAGAGGTGTGGGGGGAACAGAGGAGCACTCTGGAATGACCACAGTGTTGGTGCACCTGAGAGGTTTGTGGTTCGAGAAGCCCAAGTCAGGGGCTGATAGCAGTTCTGGTTGTTGAGTTTTCAAGACTCCTCTGCTGCAATTGTATTGATGCCTGTGGAAGTCCCACTGGCATAGTCTGCCTCCAGGAGAAGGGCTGTGGTGGACCCTGTGGCTTTTAGGGCCCTATCCGGACTATTTCTGGCAGTGTGTCTTCAAGTGTTCAGCTGATTTGTCCTGTGGCCGTGGTGGGGCAATCTGTTCCTATTGGGGCCAGTCTTGTTTAATACCTTTATCAGTGGTCTGGATGAGGGGATTGAGTGCAGTATGTTTGCAGATGATGCCAAACTGAGCAGGAGTGTTGATCTGCTGGAGGATTGGGAGGCTCTGCGGAGGGATCTGGACGGGTTGGATTGATGGGCCAAGATCAGTTGTGTGAGGTTTAACAAGGCCAAGTGCCAAGTCCTGCACTTGGGTCAGAACAACCCCAGGCAACACTGCAGGCTTGGGGAGGAGTGGCTGGAAAGTGCCTGGAAGAAAAGGACCGGGGCGGGGAAGTGGGGTGGTGTGTGTGTGCTGGTGGACAGACGGCTGAACATGAGCCAGCAGTGTGCCCAGGTGGCCAAGAAGGCCAATAGCATCCTGGCCTGTATCAAAACTAGTGTGGCCAGCAGGAGCAGGAAGGTGATTGTACCCCTGGACTCAGCCCTGGTGAGGCCACACAGCTTGAGTGCTGGGTTCAGTTTTGGGCACCACAGTATGAAACAGACCTTGAGGGGTTGGAGCGGGTCCAGAGAGGGTCAAAGGAGCTTGTGAGGGGTCTGGGGAACGTGTTCTGAGGAGCAGCTGAGGGACCTGGGGGTGTTTATCCTGGAGAAGAGGAGGCTGAGGGGAGATCTTCTCGCTCTCTACGACTCCTTGAAAGGAGGCTGTAGTGATGGGGGTGTTGGTCTCTTCTCCCAAGTAACCAGCGATAGGATGAGAGGAAATGGTTTTCAGTTGGGCCAGGGGAGATTTCAGTTGGATATTTGGAAGACTTTCTTTCTTGAAAGAGTGGTGAGGCATTGGACCAGACTGCTAAGGGAGGTAGTGGAGTCACCATCCCTGGAGGTGTTCAAAAAATGTGTAGATTCAGCACTTTGGGATGTGGTTTAGCCGTGACGTGGCAGTGCTGAGACGGCAGTTTGACTTGATGATCCTAGAGGTCATTTCTAGTCTTAATGATTCCATGATTCTGTGGGTTTAGGAGCCATCAAACATCACATGGCCACACTTCCAGGGAAGCCAAATGCAATTTTTCTGAGTCCCAGCCATGTAATTACAGCAGTAATAATAGCTATCATTTTTGGCTTCAGTGCCAAATGTAAAGGTCGTTAAGTTGTTTCTGTCACGTTTTCAGAGTAGTCTGTTCTGCTGCTTTTTCCCTATTTGTGCCTTATCTACAGTTGAGCAATTACCAGGAATGTGATGAGGACGTGGTATGCAGAAAGTCATCCCCTTGTCTTTTTCCCAATGAGTCTGAGGGGTGTGTGATCAGCCGTTATCTCAGCTGCTAATCAGGGAAGCTAGAACTAATGTGCAAAGTGACCTTTGTGAAGAGGAAGGGAGTTGTGCCAGTATTACACTTCCAGCTTGAGTAAACTTTTGCACTTGCTCATGTATTTGCTTGCATGAGCTTCTCCCTTCCTGTCTTGTATTGTCATATTGGTTAGTATTATATCAACCAGGTTAAAAGATGCCTAAAATTTGTCTTGTATGTTAATCGTGATGTTCATTGGCCAGGTATCTTTAGTGTTATGTGATGACCCCTGATCTTCATGGTCTAAATTCATTCTGTGCTCTCACCTGTTTGTGCTTCATTCAGTTCAAAGCTCTCCAGCATAGCTGTACACTTCCTAGTTTGATAGTGTGAATGGGAATTTGAAGCACTGAGTTAGACCTAGTTTATAGAAGCCTGTGGCTAAGCAAAGGTTTTTCTCTAGTACTTCCCTTCTCTAGTTCTATAGCACCTGGGAATCTGATAGGTGGAGCCCTCAATTATTTAGCATCTATCAAAATGTTGCTTACAACACCTAAACAAACACTTGTATTACCTAATTTTTTAAAAATATATACAAAATATAATTCTGCTACATTAAACCACAAATTTAGGGAAAAAAAAAAAAAACCAAAACCCCTCTTGCTTAACCAGCCCTTTTAATGAAATGAGTTTTGAATTGAAATTTTAAGTATGCATGAAGACAGTAAGATACCATTTGCAATGTTGGGATTTCAATAATGTATGGAATTAGCAGGGCTTTATTATATATCTGTGCCTGCATGCCCTCCATAGAGTAAAAGTTGTAATAAATACAAGTTCAAAGGTAAAATTTTATTGCTGTGCATGAGAGGAGAAAAAATAAATTAGAGTAATGTAATCATGCTCATATATGTTATGAATTTTGAACAGTGTCTATTAGAAAGTTTGTCAAAATGTGCTTAGCTTTGAAAATACAGATTAACGCTGAAGGTTTTAATATTGTTCTTCCTTATGTGCATATTCCTGGAGAATATAACTGCAAAATATCTCCTGCCGAAAGCAATTGTCATAAAATGACACTTTCCTATTTCAATAGCTGAATAATCAGAACAGAAATATTTTCTAAGTTGTGGAGAGGTTATTGCTTTTTTCATACAAAGAAATTTAGTGGTGGAAAACCAAATTTTATCCAGATATTCCTGGTATTTCTGTTTCAGTTCGTATATTTGAAAAGCATGTCCAAATGCTTCCTGACAGCCTTGACACTTCAGAGTGTTTAAAAAGGGGGTGGGGGTGGTCATTTGATTTCATTTACTCATCCTGTGTTTTCCTTTAATCTACTAGCAAAGCTAAGGCAGTTCTCCGACAGGAGCTGGAAAACCTGTTAGGGAATGACTGGTTGGTATCTATCAGGACCCTTTATGGTTCATATGTTGGTTTGCTTTCTGCTGTGGAGCAAATGAGGAGTAGGTCAGCATGGGGGGGCAGCTGCTAGTGGAGGTGCCTCTGAACATGGCAACCAACGTTTAGCTGAACTTCCAGCTCAGCACATAGTCCTGGCTTCAGCATCTCTGAGAAAGCCCCAGCTTGATGCAGTTTTGATATCAAAGATGATTCCTTCTCCTGTGTTTTGCCCAGATATCATCCCTTTACTTTGTCCTTTGTAATATTAATCTTTTGTCTTCCTGTGAGCAGAGGGTGTACCCTGGGGACACTACCAAAGCATGGGCAATGGCCTTTTGTAGTTTTTTTGATGCAGTCTTCAGGTTTTAGCTTCACCGTTTGATTTGGAAAAAATGGGAGGCTGTAGGTGTAAATACACCTTATTTTGATTTTAAGTGAGGGGGGGTCAGAGTCTTGTTTAATAACAGCGGTCCAGCTCAGGTTGTGCCAGAGTCTGGACTCAGCTGACATGCTCAGACCCCTCCATATGTTCAGACCTTGTAAGGATGTGGTGCCAGGGGGTCACGTACTCCACCGAGCAGAAACCTCTTGGGCACGAGGTGTTCCTGTTCTGGTGGATGCTGCTTTGCTGGGAACACTGCATTTCCCATTTTGGGATTATAACACCCGCCAATGCTGTGAGGATGCCTCATCTTGCTGTGTAAACACCCAAGCAGTGGTATCCATCTCTATCCAAACCCTAGAGAAAGAGTGAACGTTTCATGGGAGAGA
>NW_008632241.1:45244-49463 GCF_000691845.1 Merops nubicus
AAAAACAGGAAGCGGAGTGTGCTGTCGTGTCTGGACCAGTAACATCAAGAGCAAGCCTCGGGCAAAGTTGTGTCTCAAAGCCTCTAAGGAGTAAGACACATCATTTTTTTGATGTGCTAGCAGATCTATTATTTGTCACCTTTTAATTACAATACACAAATATAAGGTCGTGTGCTGCCTGCTGGGAGAGATTCCTTTTTTTTTTTTCCTTCACAAAACCAACTGTCAAGCTTTAAACTTTCTGGAGACAGAAAATAAACTTTCCTAAATAAACCATTGTAGGACATCATAAGTGACTCCTGCCTTTATACTCTTCTGTTGGTGCCATTGTAGTAGCCAAGTTGTAAGTAGGATGGGGCTGCTGTTACAATATAATCAGTGAACCAGTCCAGAGGGTGGAGCGGTTTAGAGACCAAATGCACTTTAAATGGCACTAGAGGAATGATGCAGTACTGACTGAAAATGTAGGCATTGTTATTAATGATGTAATTAAAGTTCCACCTCATGGGCCAAGTGAAAGCACACAGAAGATATTATTAATATTGTGTTTCCTACATTTGATTTATCCCCACTTTAAGTACTAAATGATCTATGCAAAATACAGTGGAAATTAAACACTCCTAAAATTCACAACTTTATTATGTAAAAATGGTTCAAGCATAGGTCAGGGTACATTAGCCAGAAGTAACTTAACCCATCTGAAAAATGTCTTATGCATTTTGGGTGCATAGTTGATACTTGGCAAGTCTGGTGTGTACACTGGGAGGTTTTA
This sequence comes from Merops nubicus, assembly GCF_000691845.1. Taxonomy (NCBI): domain Eukaryota; kingdom Metazoa; phylum Chordata; class Aves; order Coraciiformes; family Meropidae; genus Merops; species Merops nubicus. The sequence continues at coordinate 46,017 of NW_008632241.1, forward strand.
CTCAATAACCAAAGATCATGGTTTGCAATTTGCATTGCTTTTGTCAAGAACAGATTTCAGTCGTTCATTTAGACCCTTGACTGATGATCACCTATGTTACTGGGGGATTTTTCCTCTTTATTGCAATTTTTTAAGAGCTGTTCACTAGGACAGCTTAATACCACTCTGTTCTGAGCTTTGTGGATCAATTAGAGACAGAATTGAGAAAGAAACTACTACTGTTAGTAGTAATAATAAAACCAAAAATAGCCTAGTATTCAGTCCTGCAAATTCTGGACATTTCTTGATAGACTGTGGAAGCTCTCAGAGTTGTTTTATGGGATTCGGCCAGACTCTGCATCTGAACTAGAACACATTTTTGTGTTAACTGCTTCTAAATGAGCACTTAGTTTTAAGTAGTTGGCATAAATCTAATTTTAATTTACTGTTTTCATTTTCTTTTGCATTGATCCTCTTTTTGTAGAGATTCAATTGCAGACTTGGAGAAGGATGTTTTTCAAAGAGTCCAGATGGTATTTGCAATTATTTATTATCATTAGCATTCACTTTATCTGAAAACAAGACTTTTGCCAACTTAGATAAACCTCATCTGCTGTACTATTGTTTACAATTTTTCAGTGTTTTATGTTAATACAGACTCACTCTTTGGGCAATTTCTGGGTCTGGAAAAGGAGTCTTATTCCTCAATATATGTCAAATTGCTAACTTATTTTGAGAGTATGGCTTGGATAACAAGTCAGTCATAGCCTTTTTGTGGCTATGAGCAAGGCAGCAAGGTATGTCATTCGTAAGAGCAGCATAATCAGAACAAAAATCATAATAATCAAACCAGAAGGTTTAAGGCATTGCACTCTTCCATGTGTGCACACACAGCTTTTCTCTTTGGGGTCACTCACTGTGTGAGAGCATGATTACTATAGTTTACTCTTTGTAATATGTCCCTTATAAGGTTGGGGTTTTTTTTTGAGTTTTGAGAATGAAGATAGCACCTTAAGTCTGCAAAAATTGAATGTTTAGAAATTTATGGCTGTGATGCAGTGGGAATAAAATGCTATCATCTTAATTCTAAATTAAAATGCTTGAATTCCTCCACTAAAATTATTCTGCCCCACTGCACAGATACATAAGTTGAGGTGGACTCTGTACACTATTGGAATAAACAAGTCTATTCATAATTGATTTTTTTTCCTTAAAGTTTTGGAAGGATATATATATATTTTATAATCTTTTAATACATTTGGCTACTTGTGTAATTAGTTTCTACAATATTTTGTGTTGATTAGCATTTGGAACAGAGCAGTACAGAGAAGAAAATAGAGGGACACCTGTTGCAATTATACTACGGCACCAATTTCAACAATAAATCTTAATTGTAATCAGTCTTGATCAGCCTACCTGTGTAGATTCCCTCAGTTACAATGAGGAAGGATAATGGAGACGAAAAAAAAAGTGTAAAGAGAGAGAGGAAAAGACCCCAGAACACTAATACCCATTATGTTTAGTTGTTATATTTTATGTTTTCAGACTGCTGCACTATGTTAATTATTAGGAAAAGCAGCCTGAATTTCTCTGTTCTTCTCCAGGAATATGGCGAACCCGTGTTTACTTTCAGCTGCCACGTGAGCCATTTCTGTTAATTCAGGAAGGGCTGTGCAAACAGCCACAAGGTGGAATTAATTCTGGTTTTACACCCAAGCCCAGCAGGTGAATGTGTAGCAAATTCTTTTAAACGACTACTTGTTCTGTGTGGGATAGGAAATAAATTGGAGCCAATCTCTTATGTAGGTAACCTCATGCAGCTGTATATTTTGTTTTTTAACCTTGAGACTGGTAGCTGGTGTATAATACCCCATAGAGGTGTACTGGGATGTTCTGTGCAGGCTTGGCAGCTGCTTGCTGATGTGCTTCCCACCCCCTGTGCTCTCTTCCTTGGAGCTTTGGTAGAGTCACTAATCAATTTTCTTACATGCATTTACATAAACAGGGAAAACAGTTGTGTGTAAACAGTCCACACTGCAGTTAGAGAATGTATAGGAAAGAAAAACAAATACTGAGTTTTTTCCATACTTTTTCTCATAATCTCTGTAATGATCACTTGGACATAGGTAAGGGACAGGGTTGTGGCCAGTGTTGCAGGGAGTTGGGACAGACTTCTGATTTTATGGGATTTCATAGCACATTTCCAGACATACTGTTTCTTATTCACATTTATTCTCATTCCCTCTGCCTGCTTTTCCTATTTTTTCATCTTACTTTCCTTCCTCCTTATTCTCCTGAGTTGTTATTCTCTTTTTGTTCATTGTGCATGATGTGGTTAAAAATGTTTTCTCCTTAATCTAACATATTGCTTTTCATAGTTGCAGTTTAGTTAAGTCATTTGACTCAAATCCTCAGTGATTGCCTCATATTTTTCTTTTTTTCCATGAGAATGATCCTGGTTGTATTTGTGTTTCTTTCCTCTTTTCCGTTGTGAATGACTTGTTCTTCTTCACTGCTTCATCTTTTTTTCATGATAGCTCTGCCCCTCCATTCATTTTCATGGCTGTTGCATCTCTCCTCTCTGCAATGGGGCTCTGATAATGGTGATGGACCACTGCAATTAAATGTATTCCATACGCCGCTGCTTTCCCTGACAAACTGACACTGCTCTTCTCCGACGTTCTTACCTGTTGACTGGCATTGAGAAAAGTCAACCAGGAGCTGGGGCTTTCAGTGAAGTGTGACAGCTGAGCACAGCAAGCCCTAGATGCTTTCAGGTACCTCCAAATCTGGTTGTCCAACATGGAAGGAAACCCTGTGATGTTGTGATGAGATGAACACGTTCAAAATGGCTATAAGGAATTTCTCCTGTTGTTGTAGTTTGATGGTTATTGCTTTTAAATGCAACGTTTTCATTTGCTGATGAGATGCCTAGGCCAAGATCCTGTCAGCAGGCAGCTTCCTCTGAATGCAGTTGCCGTTAGCAAACTGGCATCCAGTCAATAGGAATTCTTCTGAATTTACTGCTGTCTGTTGACATCTTATTCTGTTACAGGCAAGTATTTAATCAAAGTTTATTGTCATTCTTTTCTGAGATTTAAGTGGGACATAAAATTTTACGATACGTATAGTATTTTAGATGACAGCTTCATTATTTCCACTGAATAATTTGAAATGCTACAAGGAGAAATATTGATGTCAAAACGGTAATTGTCATTAAATATGCAGCATTTTTGCAGCAGTCACTTGTGCAAAAAATAAATTTGCTGAACTTTTAGGTAGCAATACAGAACAGTCTGAAATGCAGTTCCTTCGTCTTGAGCCACCCAAGGCTCCATGCACGTGTGCAAACCTGAAATATTGAAAGCAATTTTACAGGTTGTCCTTTAAAAACCTGAGCATGGTGTAGTGGTGAGTGTCAAAAGAGGATACTCGCTTTGGTACTGAGTTGATCTTTCGATTCCTGCT
>NW_008632241.1:49494-68690 GCF_000691845.1 Merops nubicus
GGTATTTTTGCTGCTTTAGCTGTATCCTGTCCAGTGACATTCCCTTTTTCCTGGGCCAGGAGGGACCTCTGTGGCAGGAGTAATTAAACTCTGTCGTAGGAGATGGGTACACAGGTCACTGGGAAGAATGAGACTAATGCACCAGAGTTGCGAGGCATCATGTGAAATAGGCAGATGCAATTAGATATTGAACTGGCTCAGAACAAACCCTTCCTGTTGGTTCAGTGCCTCCTCACCATGGAGTGCGTTATTCAGGACCACGGGAGTGGCTTCACCTTCTAGAATGGAAAAGACAGTAAGAAAAAACTGAAGTGGCTGGAAAAAAACCAGACTGTTTATTGCAAAGGTAGTTTTATGTCATTCCTTGTTTTGTTTCCCTTTTTGGTGGGAAGAATTTCTTCTTTTTGTTGGGAAGAATTTAATTGGCTTTTGGGTGAATCAGAAATTCCACTCAGAATTGTACTTATCCATGTAGCTTCTCTGTTGCCTTGTTGAAGAATTCAAATTAGGGACTGTGCATTAGGTAATGATCAACCTTATTAGCAAATATATTCACAAAAAATGCCATGCTTGTCTTCTCTTTCATGATTATTACACCCTGACTTTGGAAGAAAATGGATTAAATCTTTACTATATGTAAAATAATATCTGGTGGGTATGTCTTGGGTATTTAGCTTTAATCACTATAGTATTCAGGTACAAGGTCATGATGCTTACAGGAAAACGTTTTGAATAGATAACTGTAACATTTTTCTTAACTTAAACTTTTTAAGGGAAGGCATGTATTCAGCAAGGCTGGGAAGAAAAACTGTGCTTAAAACCTGAAATAAATGATTGAAAATGGCTTGGTGAGCACTTCTGCCATCTCCTTCAGTACCCTTGGGTGGATCCCATCCAGACCCATAGACTGTTATGTGCAAAGATTATAGAAAGGCCTAGAAAGTTTATTCAGAATATCTGAGATAAGAATTACACCTTCAAGGTACTGGATGGACAATTTGGAAGCTCTGGAGAATTTAATATTCCCTGTAAATGTGTGACAGTGCATAAAGCACACTTCAGATGTATCCTGTACCAGTATTTTTCAGGGAAAATGAAAGATTATTACGTCCTTTTGTAGTATACAGCAGTTTTCTGAGAATTCTCTGCCAGGCGGCTGGTACAGAAGAACATTTCCCTTCTGCAGTAATACAAGCCAGTAATTAAACCTGAACACAGTGAATAGAGCTATAAAGTAAATCAAGGCAAGTGTTGAATTGTACCTTCATGCACTGGGTGGTAAACTCTTTATAACAAAACTCAAAGCTGCCTTTCTTTGCTCAGGAGCTGTGAATTGTAGCCTCTGTTTGCAGCATTACTGTAACTGTCACCTGCTGTAAATCCAGAGTGAAAAGAAATCAGGGAGGGAAGAAGTGGAAAGCACATTTTGCTCCTTTGCCTCCTTTCCCCACAGAGAGATCACATGAAAGTCTGTGGCACCTGGGCTTGTGGGTGGAAGAAGGCACCCCAGAGGAGACCCATGTGTTTTAAACCATCTTCTGAGTGGAGTGGCTTGTATTTTTTGGAGTCACAGAATCACAGGATGGCAGGGGTTGCAAGGGTCCTCTGGAGATCATCTAGTCCAACCCCGCTGCTAAAGCAGGTTCTCCTAGAGCAGGTTGCCCAGGATCACATCCGGGTAACTAAGTCAGTGGAAAAGCTCTCCTGGCTTTCAACAGGTAGGGCTTTCTCTGATGCTTACCTCTCTAGCACAATTTGATCAGTGGAAAAATTGGTGTAAGTCCAGAGTTTGGTGAACTTGCTGGTGTTCCCTAGCTGTGAAGTCCATTTGTAATTAAGATAAGCTCTTGCATGGATGGTGGGGCGTGGGGCGTGCTTGCAGGGCCAATGTCCTGTTTCACCCCTTCTCATCTGGAAGCCTATCACTGACTGTTCCCATGCTTCCCCTCAGTGTCAGCGATGGGAGAAGAGGATGGATGTTTTACCTTACTTCACCAAAGTGAATAATCTCTTGATGCTACTGCATCATTGTCTCCTAAAATCGTGCCTGCCAGGATGCCCTCATGTTATCTGCTGCCGTACAGACAAACTGTCAAAATGTTAGTGGGGATTTTGATGCTAAAGTGACTTTGAAAGACAGCTGGAGTAAGCTTTCCATGTTTACGTGGTGGTTCTACATTGTTTTTCTCTAAGGATAGTTCTCAGCGCTACGTGAGCATCCAAGGCAGCCGTGGTGATAATGGTCTGCTTGAAGTGAAGGATGGATTCAGCCTGGTTTGCAGGGTGCCAAGCACAGCAGCCAAGGACGGGGGCTGGCTGCAGGGAGGGTGTTGGTCTCTGTTGCCTTACTAAGATTAAAATAGTGGTGCAAAGGCTGAGCGTTCCGAGCCTCTCCTGACGAGCACGGATGCGTGCGAGGGAAAGGGACTATAAAAATAAAGCATTTTTAAACAAATCTTGCAGTCTGATTGCCTGCTAGATTCTCCGTTACTTCTCATAATATGCTTGAAAAGTTTTATACATGCCTCGAGGGTGATGAGCCTGTCTTCATTTAGGGATGCAACTGCAGATAATGCCACTGTGCTGTTGACAGCTTTATGCACTCGCTGGCAGCCTGCCTCTCTTATTTACTCACTCCTCTCTGTGTTGCCCTGCAGAAGCAGGACAGTTTTCTACCCTCCTAGTTATAATTGCATCCTGGGCCGCCTTGTTACGGAGCCTGTTCGTGTAGCATGAGGAGAAAGAGACAGTTGTTGCCATTATAATTTTAATTTTTTTTTTCCCCTATGTATAATTGAGCCTGGATAGTCATCATGTTTTTTTCCTAGTTTTATAATTAAAGAAATCTCAGAGGAGAGCTTTGTAAATATTATAAGGGCAAAAGAGGAGGTAATGTTCAGTGTGAGCTTGTTGTTTATAAACAGGTAGATTTGAGCTTACAGAAATTTTGGATTTGTAGCTGAAAATTCACGAGGGTCCAGAAACATTAAACAAGAGAACAGTGTAACACAGTCATGTCTGCTCATTGCTTGAATTGTGTTTGTAAGACATCAGGTGTAATTCAACACCAAAAGAGTTAAATTTTTAAAAGTTTTTATGAATTACATTGTCCTTTTAAATTCTATGTAATTACTAAAATCAATAGACATGCCCTTTGTTATTTTAAAAATAAAATGTTATTTTACTTTTTAAAAACAGTAATCCACACGACATCCCTCTTGCATGCTTTGTTTTGCTGCTCATTCTGCCAGCTCTTCTTTCAGTTGGTAGGTTTTTCCCCACCACTCCCAATGTCCTATCTTTTTGTTGAAAAGGATTTTGGAAAGATGCTTCTTGTCAGGAGGTATGCTTTGGTCCAGGTCCCTTGGTTTGTCTCCAAAAGGAAGTATTTTTTCCTTGGATGGTATTTTGTCCTTGGCTGGTGGTGGTTCATCAGTTTGGATCCCATAGTTTTGGGGTAAGAAGCAGTCAGAAATGGTACCTGGTTAGTTCTGGTGAGGCTGCAGGAGAACGACAAAAGCACCTGTTGGACACTACTCTGGCTACAGGCAGTAGAAGATTGTCTTATGTGGGGACCTGCACAATTTGTATTGTGGAAAATATCTTCTGTAGGTGGAGATTGCTGGAAAACACAGGGCAAGCATCATCGGAATTGATGGTAACTGATACTACAGCTTTTAATCAAGTGAATTATCTCAGTCCTCATCCTTGCTCACTTTGTAAAAGGGGACTGCACTCAAGATGTCAAACACAAAAATTGAAACATAATTTTTGTCTTTTTTGCTTTTCTGAAGAAACACTAGCGTTAATTGTTGAAGTGTTACACTTTGAAGCCTGAAGCCTAACCACATGCTCTTTTGTGGTATGTTCCTGCACGGGCAGGCAGATGTTTGGCATAGGCAGGTCTGTGTGATGCAGACCAAGGACATGGATTCAAGCTGAACCTTCCTCCGTGTCTGTCTTGTTTTCTTCTGCTTCAGGTGAAGAAGTACCACATCACCTCTGCTCAGAGCTTCCCCGTCTTGAAGTCGTGGCTTGTGAAGTCCCTTGCCCAACAGACTGTGTCGTCAGCGAGTGGTCCCCGTGGTCCCTGTGTTCCCACTCATGCTCCAGTAAAAGTGCTGAGGGCAGTCAGAGCCGGAGTAGGGCCATCTTGGCCCTTCCAGCAGAGGGTGAGTGCAAACATTTCTGGATTAATTGGTTTTTGCTTAATGAGTTGACTTGCATTCCTCAGGCAGACTGTATTTAGATGAGAGCTAATCCCAGTACTACAGCAGTGAGGAATAATACTTAATACTTGTCTGTACTTCATGCCTAGCAAATAAAATATCTTTATAGGCTTCAGTTAATGCATGTGCCACTTAGAGAAATTCTGTCACAGTTCAAAACTACTTCAGCCTATGAATTAGGGCCGGTCTGGGGGTTAATTTACTTCAGGGGAGCTACATCCTATACTGATGAAATTGCTGCATAACACAAACCCATTGTGCAGGTGTCTTATATAGGAACATACTGGTACTGATTTACGAAAGAACAATGAGCTGTGAAAAATGAGTAAATACAAAAGGAATTCTTTATTTTATTAATGCAGACCCAGAATATATTGACGTTTTTCTATTGGAGGAAGTAGCTCTTGGTGAATGTGTATATATAAAAAATTTCCTCTGGATCTTCATGGACACATCATGTATCTGGATTTTTACCTGTCAACATCAGTGATACAATTATTTACACAAACTATTTTATACCAGACGTGTAGTCTTCTAACTGTGGTTAGACATGCAGTAATTAATTTATGTGTTGGTTTGTCACACAGGATTTGAAAGGTATCACATCAAGTGCATAAAAATTCATAAAATGTGGACAGGTCTAACAGAATAAAGCCTTGTTGACACGACAAAAATATCTACTATTGTCAGCACTATGTGCAGCTAATGCAGCAGCAAAACACTTTTAGATGCAAATCTAGTCTAGGACAAGCTCTGTTAAGTGCTATTTTGTAAATTATCATTAAAACCACCCACTGTTTCTGGGGCAACATAAGGACTTGGGCTTGCAAACCCTTACTCATGTGAATGGTCTGTGTTCACATAAACATCCTTATAAGCTCTTGCAAAGAAAATTTGAACCCTTCAGGATGAAAACTGCTGTATAATTGTTGACTGAATGATAACTACTACTAAAATGTATTAGCTAGAGAACAATTACAATGAAAAATACAGTCTTTTCTGTGGAAGTAAGAAAATGCAAATAAATAAGCATGAAATTGTGAAAGTGAACCGCTGAAGAAGTGAGTTCTGGAAGTATGTAAGTTCAGTTTATACACTAGACTGAAAATTACATGCTTTGAACTGATTACTTGAAGTTTCTTGGGAAGGAATAATCAACTGTTAAAATCAAACACCCCAACTTTTTCTGCAGATCTTTAGCAATGAGTATAATGTTTTGCTGTGCAGTCACACTCTGTCTCTGTACAGATGAATAGTGATTGATTTGAACTTGTGGAGATGGGAAAAGGATTTAGTACCTGTGTCACTGCAATACTAAGGCAATGTTATGCTACCTGCTTTCTCTGACTCTTTCATACCCAGCTCACAGGTGAGCCACCAACTTCTACAGAGCTCTGGTACCTTTGCAAGTGACATTTCAGTTGTCCTCTATCAGCTGAGGCAATATTAGCCATGGCTCTGCTGCTGGAAGGACTTCTGCATGCTACCTCACAGCCTGGCTTCAGTTTAAACCCTTGGGTTGTCTTCTCCAAGCCCTTCACCAGCTCCCAGAATATGATAGCCAGAAGGCTGTTGATTAAACTAGAGGGCCTTGCTTTAAATCTGATTTTAAAAGTTTGAGCAGCAAACTTCTGAAACTTAGTGCAAGAAGAGATCAGGAAATCATAGAATTGTTCCAGATGGAAGAGACCTTTAAGATCATCAAGTCCAACCATTAACCTAGCACTGCCAGGTCACCACTAAACTGTGTCCTTCAGTGCCACGTCTACATGTCTTTTAAATAACTCCAGGGAGGGTGACTCCATCACTTCCCTGGGCAGCCTGCTGAAACTCAGCAGGTTTAAAATGGAATAGAGGAACTGATGAACATCAGGTCCATAAAAAGTCTGTAAATGGCTACTAGACTGGCTAGGCAGCAGAGGGCTGTCCTGCTTTCCTTATACAAAAGTTGTCAGTGAACTTCAGAAAGTGGCCAGGCTCTTGTGCTTTTTACAAACAGCATGTCCTGCTTCTGATTTTTCAGACAGGCTGCTAGGTTGGATGGACTATGTGCTTATTATTATCTTAAGTTAAAAAGGCCTCATTATTACTCTCCCTGGTCTGGGAGAGCTTCCTCACCATGGCTATTCTAGAAAAAAAAACACTTTAATTTTTCCCTGGGAATCTCAAAATTTGAGGTATATATTTTCTTTTTTCTTTTTTACTAATGGGCCAAGCATTTTACCATTTGCTTGCTAAATTTTTTTTTTAAAATTTACAAAAGAGCAATAAATGGTCTGTATTTTTCCTGGCAAGTCAAAATCTTCAAGAAATAAGTTACCTGGGGCATTTTCTACTCCATCATCATACTAAACATTTCTGAGACTGAATGCAATGTGGAACAGCCCATTTTCATGAAAAGATGGATGGTAATGTGACATGATTATCTGAATCAGCGTGCTACGAAATTTCCATCCCTCTTTTTCTTTTCTCAGTGCTATTCACTGTAGCCATTTGGGGTCAAACCTTATTTGAGAAGGCTCAGTCCTGCAAGGCAATAGTCATCCCTTCAAAGAGCAATATACCTTCATCTTCTGTTGATTTTAGTAGAGCATAATGGTGCTCTGAACCTCGTGGTATCTGACCTCCACACTTCAGTTCCTTCAAAACCTGCAGCAGTTTGGCCACGTCACAAATTGCCAGGTTCTCCCTCCTGGAAGAGGGTGCTTTTGATTTTTGTAATTTTTACTTCTTTCTTCCTAAAATGACCATGCTTACTGTTAAATTTCACTGCATTACTCCTTAGCTTTTGAGCTACAAACATCTGCTGCTTTTATGGGATAAATTCAGGCTACTGGCTAGAGTGTTAAGCTTCTGGGGAGGCTGTTCAAACTCCTGTACTTTGTGAATTTATTGCTAGTTGTTGACAAACTGCAGTAGCTTAGCAGAATCTTTGGACACCAGTTTGAAGGATTCTGCTTCAGAAAAGTAAAGGCTTCATACTCAAAACCTATCTTTGAAGTTTTCACCTTCTATCTTTGTAGATGTGGGTATCATTTGATACTTTCCTCCATCAGCACAGTTGAGGACCCCTCTACAGCTCAGCTTTTTAAGGCAACACATGAATACAGTCCAAATATTAGAAAGAGATGTTCCTCCTTGGGAATTTAGCAAGGAGAATGAACATAAAAATAATGCTTAATTTGTCTTTAAACCTAATTGCATGTTTGCTGGGTGATACTGGCATTTAAATGGAATTAACTTGGCTGTGTGTAGGAGTATCAATAAGGTAACTCAGAAATACACTTTGCCTATTTCTGTTTCCATTATGTGTTGGAATACAATTTTATGCAAGGCTAGTTTAATAGGGAAACAATATTTTAGAAGGTTGTTATTGCAACCATAAAGGTCAACAGCTTTATTTAAGCTTTATTTATTTATTTTTTTTTTAAATGAGGAAAAAAAGAGAAGATAGGAGGGAAAAAAAATAAACTAAGTAACATTTTTGTTTTATTTTTCCATATCTACCTTTTGCCACATGCCATGAGATAGAATATGGTGCTCTCTTGACTCTTTCCAGGTGGAAAAGCCTGTCCCCCTGACCGAGCCCTGCAGGAGCACCGTGCCTGTAATGATCACCCGTGTGTGCATTTCTTCTGGGAAACTTCTCCCTGGAGCTCTTGCTTTGAAGACACGCTGGTAACTGCTCTCAATACAACCATTAATTGGAGTGGAGAAGCCACTTGTGGAGTAGGCATACAGACAAGGAAAGTCTTCTGCATGAAGAGCAGTTCTGGCCAGGTCACACCTAAAAGGTATTCCAAGTGAGGTTTTTAGTGAGCACTTGTAGTTACAGTACCTGACATATGAAGGCATCTTCAGTTAGTGTGTGGAATCTGCAGGGGTGAAAAGAATTTAATTTCAGGACTCATTCTCCACCTACTACTCCATCACTACTATAAAAGGGATAGTAATATGTAATAAAAATAAATAGCTAGCCTATTTTTAATTTTCTATGTAATTGTAAGCACAATGCATCTTTTTAGTGGTGTAGATATTTTGCTGTAGCTCCTGTGTAATTCTAATTTGGTTTTCTGCAGATATTTTTCCTGATAGACAGATGTGAGGAAAATATAAAGTACATTTGAATATAATGTTCATCTATACATTATTAACAATGCTTCAATAAAATAGAAAAAGTAAATAGAGTTTGCATTATATTTACACCACAATAAAGCAGAACCATATGTGTGATCTGTGTCATTCAGTTGATGTATAGTTTCTATAATGTGCTACCAACATAGCAAAATTATGTATTCTGCAGTACAAATATTCTGAATTTTGCTTTGCTTTACTAAATGAGGAAAATAAGTAGCACAGATGTTTTGCCTAATACAAAAAAATCAAGACATTGCTAATTATTTTCTGCACTGTTAATGTATCTAGAGACTTACAACTGAGCTTCGTTTCTTACTGTAGCTCTCAAAACAATTCTGCTCATATAAGCAGACTGTTGATTTCAGTAAAGTTAATTAAAATTCTTGAGGTTAATGAGATTAATTAAATAAAAAGAAAGAAATCTGATATTAATTTATATCTAGAATCCATTGATATGCTGTAACTTTACCTAATTAAACATGTTGTTTATAGAGCTACATAATGTCTAAAATAGATGTTTGCCTCCTCCACTTTTGAAATGGTGTGAGGGGAAATGGGATTGAAGGGCTTAAGTAAATACTTAAGTGATGTGAAGGGAAAACAGTTTCAGTGGTGGAAAAATCCTCCCAAAAGAAGACATTTGTGTACTGGGGATTTCAGAAAAGGTCTCTGCTTGACTTTGATGCAGGAGCTTCAGTGCTGCAGTGCTGCTCATGTAATGGAAGTGGCTGGATCAAAAAGGACTGCTGAGTCCTTAGAACAGCTTCTTACTGACATTGTTTCTTTACTGCTGTCCTCTGTAAATCATCTTAAAAATAAAAACCTTAGACCTCTAGAAATCATTAGGAAGATGGTTCTGAGTGAAGGAATAAAAGCTCCATGCCTCAGAATTAAATACTACCTCATTACTGCCCAGGAGGGTCCAGACTGGTCTGGTGCTGAGGTTGAGGGCAGCCCCTCTCTCTGAGGGCACTGACTGTGGCCACATGACTTTTCATGTTTGAGTTGATGAATACTGACCCAAAGTAATGTTGGGTTTAGAACTGCTGTGGTGAAAGTCCACTGTTACTATGGCTTCAGAAACGGGATAAGCTATGTAAATAAATAACCTTTGTGTGTTGGCATACTGTTTTTTTTGTATTCTGCATTTTCCCTGATTTCATGAAGGAAAGTTACACCATATCTGAAGAAAGTGCAAGGTACAGAAAGCCAAATAAATCTAATTTTTTTTCAGAAAAATATTTTAAATTCTTCTGTTAGGTAACAAAAATCTGCCCTCCAGGACAGTCATGGTTAATGAGAAGTCATGTCTCTTTGTATTTGTTTTCTTTTATATTATCCCTCTAAGTATCTCCTTACTCTGTAACAGAATCATGACTAAGATTTACTTTCTTTCCTAGTAGGGTGTAGTGGCATATTGCTCTATCAAATGGGATCATTTTGGGTTGCATGCATTGCTAAGTATTGTTAAGTGATCTTTCTACTAGAAATTAATAAAAATTCAAAAAGAGTAATTCCTTTTCTGTTCTCCCACTTGAAATGCAAGATCAACCTGATCCCAGAAAATTATCCATTTTCCACCCTCTGAGTTTTTAAATATTACCTGTCTGTGTCTGAGACTTTTATTAAATTATGCATGACGTATTTTTCCTTTAGGAGTTCAACATTAATTACAAAAAAAGATATCACAGATTTCTCCTTACTATACTGTGTCCTACAACTTTTTACATAACAATGGAGGCCTCAATCAAAGATCATTTTGAGCTGTTTTTGTGTTTCCTGGGGGTTGAAGGTGGAGGAATATCACATCAGTCCTTACATGCAATTGCAAGTGGTTTGAAGGCTGTTGTGTTAAAACAGGACTACTTTATAAACATAACTATTCACTTTCTTTGGTAATAAATGAATCTCCTTTGCATTTTAGGCATCACAGACAGTGTTACACTTAGCCTACAGTCATCAAGCCAAGGTCCACATTTTAAGAAATTATTCTTATTTTTAAAAATCTTTGAAGTGTACTAAATTCAGTTGGGTTACATGAGTGTAAAGGAGAAGAAAAAGGAGGCTGTCTTTCACCAGGAGTAATAACTTTGGTATGGCAGTAGGCTTACAGCCCTGTGAGTGTCTTAGGAGCAAAATATTTCCCTGTAGTTTTAATTTTTATGATATTTTGTCTTTGCATGTGGATCGATAGATGTCCAGAGTCCATCAGACCTGAGACTGTGCGGCCGTGTCTCCTCCTCTGCAAGAAGGACTGCATTGTTACACCTTTCAGTGAGTGGACTCCCTGCCCAACAGCATGTCAGCCTGGTAAGTCTTTAAGGAGAGGTCAAAATATGGGCAAAAAATTAGAGAATTGGCCTAGAACTGTGCAGTAGTTGTAGTTCATGTCAGTTTAGTAATCTTTAGGGCATTCAGCTGAATGAGTTTTGGACTCAGAGTGTTGTTGACAATGGGGTTGTTGGAGGGTGTGGGATTCTTGTGAACAGATTTGGAGATAGAAGTTCTCTTTACCTGGAATAAATTCCTTCTGGGCTTCTGCCTTCAAAATTAGAAGTCCAAAGTCCCAATGTTGTATGGCTTCATGTGGAATTGCTGCATTATATGAGACTTATTCCTCTTGACAGATCTAGACCTATGTACAGGGTTGTACAAATAACTCCTGTGCTTTGTGGTTTTTCAAGAATCTTAAATTTCTTTGATCCAGTTGGTTAGCTTTTGGGCACTAAGTGTTCAGCAGAATTTCTTTATAAATGATCTAGTGTTGGTTTTTGTGACAAATTTATGTGTTTCATTAATTGTTCAGATGAAAGCCTTCTCAGTTATCAGAATATTTCATGATTGTTGGTGGCTTTCTTGTCCTTCAAAGGTTCTCAGTGGATGCTCTACCATAGTTCTTGTTAGATTTTACAGGAAAATGAGTTGCTTTCTAAAACAGTGAATCCTGTTTTAATTAGCAATTTATTTTTAGACTTTAAATGAGCTGCCTGTGAAGAAGTAGAATAAATTACCTGGTAAATTACTTTGTTTATTAAATAATAGTCTACAATTAAAATGAGAAGGAATTAATTATTTAACCTGCTTGGCAGTGTTATCATTTTAATATTATTCTAAATTAAAACTTCTTAGATGGCGGAGTTTGCTTTTTGCTAAATCTGTTATTGATATGGCTGCATTGTAAAAAAAAATTTTTTTTTAATTTGCATTGCACAATTAAAACCTCAGCATGATAATGAAATTTCAAAACCACTCCACATATGTGAGTTGTTAAGAGGTTTGGTTTTTTTTTATAGAAAAGTTGTATTTAATGAAAACAATATACAGATGGTGAATTACTAAGCAGATCAAGCAGGAACAGGTATTGCCTGGCAGATTTAAAATTAAATGTGTACCAGCATAAGATCAGAGCTTAGACAAACATGCCATCACTAAATCAGCTTTACACAGAACTTTACCAGTTAAGCTATTTGTAGTTTATCTGAGAAAACATGTCCAACTTTACTGTCTAACAATAAAAAAGTTGGCATTTTCCTACATTTAAATGTCATCAGACAACCAACTGTCTTCTGGTGAGGGATTATCTCATGCCTCAGAAGTGTAGACAGCGGTGAACTTCGGGCAATAACAGATGGACGGAAACCATAACTCACAGAAGTGGTGCACTTGAATCCAAACACCTGTTGGTGAGGCAGGAACAGGGAGGTTGTTTCAAGTTATTGATTCTCTGCCATTTCAGATACTTAAATGTGACAACTGTCTACCACAGTCTTCTATAAAGTATCTCTTTTAATGGGTCTTTGAGAATGAATCAAAAGAAGAGTCCAAGAGTCAGTATGGAGGTTTCAGAATATGAAGTGGTTTGGATAAGCAGCATGTAGCTTTTCCTCTACCACCTGCTTTCCCAGTGCTGAAGGTGTCCTCAGGAGGTGACTGCCTTCAGCATGGATGATGTGTTCTTTGGTTTGCCAGCATAGATTTAAAATGGGGAGATTAAAAAAAGCAAACATCTGGCAATAAGTAACATTTTTTTATCTTCCTCTTAAAAGTAGGCGGTACCTTTAAGTACCTCTTCTGGGCATTGATTGTCCAAGAGGAGGCTTAGACATTTCACTGTTGATTAATTCTCTAAACAATTTTACATGAAATGGTAGATAGTAACTTGTCTTATTTATTTCCCCATGCCTTAAATCAGATTTGAAATGAGATGGGGGAAAAGTGGATAAAATGCATAGCGTGCCACAATAAGGAATTCCAGTGACCTCTACCTTGTGTCAGACAGTTTCTGTCAAGGATTCCAGTTCTTGTAAACTCTCTACCAGGACCGGTCAAAGTTAAAGACTTATGCCTTCAAAACCTCTTACATGCACAAAAATATTGAAGAGAGCTCTGATTTTGGTGGCTGAATTCCTGGAGAATCTGTCCTTAATGTTTGTCTGCTTGGACTCTTGTGTTGACCAGACAGTACCTCTCCATCTGGTCAGGAGCAAAGAGTATGAAGCTGAATGTTTCCTGTAAAAGCTGGGTCAGATATAACACACTTTGCAGTAGTGAACAAGGATTTTGTCCTCCTGAGAAGGGTGATGCACCTTTCCAAGCCCTGGACAATTTACTGGGGAAGCCCTGGGGGTCAAATACAGAGGGAGGAAAGATGCATGAGCAAGGGAGGAATGAGGAGAGTCGTATGACTCTGTGTGTAAGGAGAGGAGTCTGGAGGCTGATGGGACAGGGAGGTGGGAATGGAAGCAGAGGTAGGGCACCCCTAAAATTCTCAACAGCATTATTGGAGTTGCAAAGTTAACAACATAGAAGTTAAGATGGTCTTGAGATCCTGAGGCTTGCTTTTTTCAGGAGGGCAAGCAGTCATAGCCATGCTTGAAACCAGCTGAAGTTCAGATTTAAAAGGACAATCCTACATAATGCTAATACTCTGGAAAATCAGGCTATAGCAATTTTAAATGAGATATAAAAATTATGTTCATTAACATTTGTAAGAAATGCCGTAGAAAAGCCAATGAGGAAATTCAATTTTGAAAATGGGGTTTGAGTAATGTGCAATAAATGTTGAAGATAATTTAGTTTCTTGAGGTGGAGAAAATTACTGTGGGAAGCTCATTTAGATTTGGTACTGATTAATAGGAAGGAAATGGCTAAAATTCTAATGGTAGTAGATAATTTGAATGAAAATCATCACAGAGTGATAGAGTTCACAATTCCTAGAAGAAGGGAAGGATGGCAATATCAGCAAGGCATTTCAGAAAAAGGGAAGATTTCAACAAACTGAGGGTATTGGTAATTACACCTTTGGGGAGCGTGTTCTATGCAGACAGGAGTGTAGAAGACCTGGAAGCTACCAAGAAAGACTCTACAGAGCACTGAAATCCTGCTGGGCTCTTCTTTGTATCCTAAAACTATTATAATGGCAAGCCAGTAGCACAGGGGAACAAGGCATGTGTAGGTCTGTACATGACTTGCGTGTTCAGGCTTCTTGTCATGAAGAGAAAACATCAAACACAGCTAGAGAAGCCCCTTTTTATTTTTCCTCATCTCCAGAGCTATTCAGAATCTTGTTTCCTCTTTGATTGTCATACTGTTTCACAAAAATTAGAAACAAGAAATCAAGAATGCAAATTAAGCTAATATTAAGTTATTAGATAACAAGAATTGCATAAATGGATTAAAAGTAAGGGGGAACTGGATAAAATGTATGTCCATTGCTTTCTGAGAAACGAGAGAAACACAACGTGGGGAATATGCAATTGCTGCCATTGTTTCTTGTCTGCAATGAGGAAAGGAATGGACTGAAGAGTATTTCCATAAATTAGATGTTGCCATGTGACAAGGGCTGTATGAATAGAGAAGGAAGTTGTAAAGTCATGCCCTAGAACGTCTGGTGACTATCTTCTGGGTGATAAAATGCTAAGTGGTAAGGCACTAACTAAAAGTTAGTAATATCAAGACATGCCTAACCAACCAACCAATCTTCCAACACCCTCCTCCTCACCATCACCACTCCCAATAAAAAAAAAGAAAGGTCAAGGAAAGTGAAGTTTACTCGTCCTGACTGTTAGGTAGAAAAACACAAGAACAAGTTATCACTCAAGATGTAAACATTTCAAGAATCAGATTCTAATAAACGGGTCAGTATGAATTTATTGAGAACATATTGTGCCAAATAAATTTAATCTCTTTTTTGACAAGATAACTGCTAAATAAGGGAAGTGATAGTTTTTTTGACACAATAAACTTCTATCAGGAAGCTGAGGAGCAGTGACTTGAATTAAATCACTGTTAAGTGGGTACTCAACTGCTTGAAAAATCTTACACTGGATATTGCTCTGAAAAGTCTTTCTCTGTCTCCTTTGCTGCCAGAAAAGGAGTAAAGGTGCAGAGCTGAGAGAGGCAGCAAACACAATGGATAATATATTAAATAATACTCAAATCATTGAGAAATTTCTCAAAATGTGACTTGGGAAAGCAAAACTGATTGCACAAAGAGTGGAAGTAAAGACATCAGTACTGTCTCGGGCACCTCTGGAGATACAATATGAATGGAAGCCAAAAATTTTAAATGCTAAAACTCACATTTGGCTTGTCAAACCCATGAGAATGTTGTATGTAGAACACCAGTGGTGTTACTGTGCACGGCTGAGGCTGCAGGTGGGACTCCTTGGGCACAGTGTTGTAAGAAAGAAAGCAACAGGAGGTTATTGAATAGGGCCTTGGAAGAACCGGGTTTGCTTAGTTTAGAGAGGGGAAGGCTGAGAGTGGATACAAGCCCTTAAAATCTCATACAGGTTGTACATCAAGTGATAAGGGTAAATCTTTTTTTGCATCCAGGGGCCAGAAGATAAAAAAAGATTTAGCTTCAAGTACAGGAGTGAAGACCTGGCCTAGATTTTAAATAAAGAGTCTCTATGAGGCTTTACAAGCACTGAATTGGGCATCTGAAAGGAGATTGTAGGAAGCTGTAGAACTGCCTCAGGTAATGGCTGCTAAAGGAGCAAGAGGGGGATCACCCTGGGTTCACTTACCCTGCCTCAGGGTAGCAGCACGGGTGAGCAACCTCCTGCCAGGTCCAGAGTCCTTTGGGGTGATCTCAGTGACAGCATGTGTGAGTGAAGGTTTGTATAACTTGGGATTGTGAGAGCCAACCATTTTTACTGGATCTGTACGTGAACTTTGTGTTCATTGTGAGACTTTTCCCAAGTTTTGTCTCTACTCTAATGCAGCGTAATCTTGCTACTGCAGCTTTGGCCTTATCTTGAGCTGTAGAAAAAGTACTCCTAAGTGGGCTAATTCACACACTGCTTTCCTCTCTTGGACAAATTCGATGAAGTCCACTGTTAAAAGAGGATTGCCTGGAATGCTTCATATAGTTCTGCTGAGATTCCTTTTCAATTTTCTAGTGTCTGTTTCTGAAGCATGAATACAATGCCTGAAGGAGCACTAATGCCATACACAGCAGTTAAATCAGCTCTCAGTTTGTACTTACCACTTTGCAGCCAAGGATTGTGTTTGTTTTACCTCTAGAGAGATAGAGATAAATCTTACCCTTGTCTTTCATGCTGTGTTACGTACTGTAGATTTTGTGAACTGTGTTTCTAGATGGATTGATCTTGCATTGACTTAGGTTAAGTAGAGAGTTAGCCTCTGTTGGTTGCAGTGGTTTTCCTATCAGGAAGTTATCATCTGTAATTTCTAGACCCATAAAGATGGATTCTGATAGCAGCCCGAGCCCACCAGAATGTGTTTTCAGAAACAAAACTTTGCATTATTACAGTTTGGTGTTTTGGTTTTTATTCTTTTCTCCTGTTAAGGTATTTATACTTATATGTAAATATAAGGTGCTCATACTTATTTGCTTGTCTGAATTGATATTCTGGTAAGAGGACACTTTTTGATGCATTTCTTAGGCCACATTCCAGGTGCTGTTCTGCTTAACTACTGGCAATTTTAAAGCATGTAACGGTAGCTTTTTTTCATCAGGTAGTGCCAGAGTGCTCATAGTTTCAAGATATAAATGGAACACAAAGCATGTTTTTAACCAAGACAGCTAGATCACCAACTCCAGGTACCAACTGTGTCTGGAAGGCAATTTGTTCTTTATTTTACAGGCAATGCCACTGCAGTTAAGCAGTCCCGGTACAGGATTATCGTTCAGGATGCTGCCAATGGGGGACAGGCATGCCCGGACACCTTGTATGAGGAAAGGGAATGTGAAGATGTTCCTGTCTGTCCAGTGTATAGGTAAACTGTTAGCTTGGAATCAGTCTTTTGCTAGTGGGTGTCCTCTTTTCCAGAAATGTCTCTTGTGCAATCATCCTGCACAATATTCACCAGAAAACAAGGTAATACTGGAAAATGCAGAGATACAAACTAATAACATACCTAGCAAAACGTGTAAACATAGAGTTCAGACTGGCAGTTTCATCAGATCTGGCATTATCAGAGAAAGCACCAAATAGACACAACTCCTAGAAATGGTAACCTCAGGGTTCAATGTATTTAAGGAAGATATTACTGGGAACCCACCCTCAATGTATCTGAAAATCAATGCAGTCTATTTTGTGACCACAAGCACTCAACTGCCTTACTAAATGTATGCTTGTTGCAGAAACTCTTGTCTTTTCTCCTAATGCTCTCACTTCAGTGAATAATACACACTGTAAAAAAATCTGATTAGGCAAATAGTACCATAGAGCAATTACCACTCTTCATTAAAATTCTGTGACCCATCTGTTACAAAATATTAGTAAATAGAAAAGCATTATGTCTTTGCATATATAACTCCAGCCCTCACATCCTGCAGGACGTGGTCTCAGGGCAGAGCAGGGAGCTGAAGGTGGTGCCAGAGCAGGAGTCACCACCCAGTTCTGCCCAGTTCCGTACCATGTAGTGCTCTGGAGAGCTGCTTTCTTGTATCCTCAGCTGGCACACATCCAAGCATAGGAAGCAGGTTAGGAACAGCATCACTTGTATGAGAGGAGACCCTAGAGTCAAAGCCCACTGAAGGTGTTGCCTGAATTTTTTATGTAACTTTGAACCATGCCCTACAAAAATGAGAAGGGGAAATGATGTGGCTTTCTAGAAGGTGAACCTTCCATATGAATTTCAGATCACAGTGCTTATTTCAGGAGTAATTACAGCTTTTTGACTATTTTTCCTTAAGTCTCCACCGTATATCACCACTCCTAACTGAAGGTTTTGAATGGATGTGTTAACTGTTTTCCAGCTTTAACTACTTAATTGTTGACCTTTTCCTTTTGCAGGTGGAAGACCCACCGCTGGAGTCACTGTGTGCTGGTGCCAGACTCGGTGAGACAGAGTGTGCCAGGACACAATGAGGCATGTGGGCATGGTTTGCAATCACGGGGTAAGCCTTCTCCACGCAGCCTCCAAATTTTTAAGGTGTCACAATGTGACATTTAAGTAGGGTCTTTACTCTTCTACAGTAGCTAATTTGAGGGGTTGTGGAGTCTCCTTCTCTGGAGAGTTTCAAAACCCACCTGGATGCGTTCCTGTGCAACTGGATGATTCTGCTTTATCAGGGAGGTTGGACTAGATGATCTCCAGAGGTCTCTTCCAACCCCTGCTATTCCGTGGTTCTGTGATTTGGAAGCTAAGTGACTGAAGCACTTAAAGTGTTTTGGGAAGTAGACCCGTTGTACAGTTTTGCTGCTGTGCTGGGCATTAAAGTACCAGTAATATGATGCTATGCTTGGAGTGTAGCAAGGGATTTATACTTGGTATTCAAGTATCTTTACAGTAACCTACTCTTCTACAGAGGAATCACATGGCCTCTAAAAGAACTGTCTATGTATAAGCCTCTATTGAAGTAATCCATTCTTGTTACTAAAAATGGAAAGGATCATTTCCTTACGATTTTAAATTTTGTTAATAATTTACTTGAGGCCTGGTTTTCATTATGACTGTTGGAGAAGTTCAGCATGGGTAAAGCCTTTGAGCTCCTGCCCTTGGCATGATTAAGCATTTGGAAAACTGATCCCATTGTCTGAACTAAAGTACTGAGAAGAATTTTGCTATTCAGAGTGTGTGGTCAGTCTACAGTGGTTCCTGCAGATGGCTGGAGATTTGGCTGTTGTCAGCCTCCATTGAAATCTAATGAAACCTTTAACAAAAGGTTATTTTTATTGAAAGACAACAACTATACAGATATGATAACTGAAAATACTTGACATAAAATTTTCCTCCTTCACAAGGGTAGAAACTATTCTTTAAAGATTGTTGTGGTTTGAGGCTTGGAATGAGGGTGTGACCTTCCAGCAACTGGGAGGACCCTGGGTGGGGGTGAACCATTGTATTCCCTCCCCTTCCCACACACACTCTGATAAGAGGCAGGGAGTGGTTTCTAATTTCACTCCTGCCTTGGAGCTCGGAGAGGGAGGTTGTCCTTTCACTCCATGGGACCCTGGAACCATATCTGAGGGTTTTGTATATTTTATTTTTTGTATTTTTCCCCTAATCTTTGTATATATTATTTTCCTTACCTCCCTTTTTCGTTTTCTATTCCTTGTTAAACAATATACTTCATTTTTTTTTTCCAAAGTGTCTCTCTCTCCCTCGCTGGGGGGAGAGGCGAGTACATAGTTCTGTTCCGTGTGGGTCCTGCCCTGAACCCCTTTTTACACGGAACCAGGACAAAGATGGAAGTGAATTTCCCACATAATCTGGAAACAAAGGAAAAGAAGGAAAAGCCCTGACAGTATGTGGGCTGCATCTGAAAATAGAAATGTGTTTTAAATTAAAGTAAATATCTTTATCTAGGTTTTGACCATAAGCCTTTCCCCACAGATTTCATAGAATCATAGA
>NW_008632242.1:0-1112 GCF_000691845.1 Merops nubicus
GGGCACCCATGGGTGCTCAACGATGAGCACGAGGTTCAACCAACATGGATCTAGAAGGTTCCATGGTCCTCCAAGGTGCCGTTGACCAACCACCAAGACCTTGGGTTGACTTTGGGGGGCCCGTGGTTGATGCTGGAGCACCCATGGGTGCCGTGGGGCACCCTGAGGCACCCAAGGGGGCGCAAGGACGATGACCATAGACTATGACCAACATGGATCTAGAGGGTTCCATGGTCCTCCAAGATGCCGTTGACCAACCACCAAGACCTTGGGTTGACTTTGGGTGGCCCGTGGTTGGTGGTGGAGCACCCATGGTTGACCATGGAGCACCCATGGGTGCTGTGGGTCACTCTGAGTCACCCATGGGTGCTCAACCATGACCACGGACTTCAACCAACATGGATCTAGAAGGTTCCATGGTCCTCCAAGGTGGTTTTGACCCATCTTGAAGACTCGTGGTTGACTTTGGGGCACCCATGGTTGGTGGTGGAGCACCCATGGTTGACCATGGAGCACCCATGGGTGCTGTGGGTCACTCTGAGTCACCCATGGGTGCTCAACCATGACCACGGACTTCAACCAACATGGATCTAGAAGGTTCCATGGTCCTCCAAGGTGGTTTTGATCCATCTTGAAGACCCACAGTTGACTTTGGGGCACCCGTGGTTGATGGTGGAGCACCCATGGGTGCCGTGGGGCACTGTGGGGCACCCAGGGGTCTCATGGGGCACCCATGGGTGCTCAAGGATGACCATGGAGTTCAACCAACATGGATCTAAAGGGTTCCATGGTCCTCCAAGGTGCCATTGACCAACCACCAAGCCCTTGGGTTGACTTTAGGTGGCCCGTGGTTGATGGTGGAGCACCCATGGGTGCTCCATGGTCAACCATGGGTGCCCCAAAGTCAACCCAAGGGCTTGGTGGTTGGTCAGCGCCACCTTGGAGGACCATGGAACCTTCTAGATCCACGTTGGTCGTATTCTGTGGTCATTGTTGAGCACCCATGGGTGCTCAACGATGACCATGGGGCTCAACTACCATGGATACAAAGAGCTCCATGGTCCTCCAAGGTGCCGTTGACCAACCACCAAGACCTTGGGTTGACTTTGGGG
>NW_008632242.1:1646-2167 GCF_000691845.1 Merops nubicus
AGACCTTGGTTTGACTTTGGGGGCCCCTTGGTTGCCCGTGGAGCACCCATGGGTGCCGTTAGGTCTTGTGGGGCACCCATGGGTGCTCAACCATGACCACGGACTTCAACCAACATGGATCTAGAGGATTCCATGGTCCTCCACGGTGGTTTTGATCCATCTTGAAGACCCACAGTTGACTTTGGGGCACCCATGGTTGATGGTGGAGCACCCATGGGTGCTGTGGGGCACTGTGGGGCACTCAGGGGTCTCAGGGGGCACCCATGGGTGCTCAACGATGACCACGGGGTTCAACCAACATGGATCTAGACCTCCAAGGTGCCGTTGACCACCCACCAAGCCCTTGGGTGGCCCGTGGTTGACCCTGGAGCACCCAGGGTTGCCCCTGGAGCACCCATGGGTGCTCAGCTGATGTAGACCCGGTGGAAGTCGTGGGCGCCGAAGGCGGCGTTGCACTTGGGGCACTTCCTCTGGCGGGTGTCGTAGCGGCTGCGCACGCACTCGAAGCAGAAGACGTGGAA
>NW_008632243.1:0-989 GCF_000691845.1 Merops nubicus
TTACTCTAATCAAATGTAGGAATTGTGAAACAATTCAGAGTACTCAATTATTCACTGTTTCTGGAAATACTGCCCATTGTTCTTGGTGTTGTCAGTAGAACAGGCTTGGGTGTTCACACACAACAGCTTTGAATGTCATGGGAAGGTAGGAATTTGTGTCTCTGTTTCTTTTCATGGGATAGCCCCTTCAATCCTGATTATAGATATATATATCTATATATCTAATAATAGATATAGATATTATATCTACTAATAGATACAGATATAATATCTAGATAGCTGTGCATCTATGCAATTTTGTCAGGCTGTAGAGTTACACTGAGAGTAACTTAAAACTTCAGTGAATTCAGAGTTCAGCAAATATTGTAGAACTTGGGTTTACCTTTTTTTTTTTTTCCCCCTCCTTACTGGATTTGGAAAGCTTTTACTATAGGTGTGCCACAGAGACACTTTCTGTTCCACATGAATTGTGTTAGCAGCAGCTATCTTCTTTTTATTTTAGAAAAGCACAAAATGCATTTGATATCACAAAAGGTCAAAAGGTAAAAGTTCCAAAAGCACCTTTTTCAGACTTTTACACACCTAAGTTATTCTTGAAAATTTTCATCTGAGGTTTCAGAATCTTGTCTTCTTATATACTGAGCTCTGTCACTTTAATAAAAGATACTGCTTTGCTTTGCAAACTTGGCCTTCATTAGTGTGTGTATGTATATGTATTTTTTAAAATATAAGATGTACAGAACACACACATCACTCTCCCCCTTGCAGCCTTCTTTCAGGATTCAGGTGGCTGAAGGGATATTGGTGGAAGCTTAAAAATCACCTTTGAGTACAGATCAAATATAGAAAATTCCAGCATGGCAGATAAATATTTCACATGCTTATAGCACCAGCCTGCTGTATTTTAATGAGAAGTGTTTCACAGAAGGGTGGGAAGATAGCAGTGTTCTGTTGAGTCAGGTAGCTAGAAAATGATGCAAGGAAAAAAA
>NW_008632244.1:0-8677 GCF_000691845.1 Merops nubicus
TAAAGGATTCTATGATTCTAAGATGTGTTAGCTGAAGGGGCAGGGAGTGACCACGTGAGCTGTGTGTGGCAGCAGGGTTGCATGAAGCTACAAAGGAGTGGAAAGGTTGAAACACCCCCTCAGGGCTCTGAGGCATCTAAAGTGCTTCTCCTGGAACATGCAAGTTCTTCAGTGGGATGGCCTGCAGAGTGATCTTATCAGCTGGAAAAGTGAGGTGGACAAACACAGTGATCTGAGCTGCAGAG
The DNA here is from genome assembly GCF_000691845.1 of Merops nubicus. NCBI lineage: Eukaryota > Metazoa > Chordata > Aves > Coraciiformes > Meropidae > Merops > Merops nubicus. The sequence continues at coordinate 246 of NW_008632244.1, forward strand.
CCATTGGTCCCTGGACCTACAAGAATGACTGAGTTTTCAGGCAGAATGGGGAGGGATGTAAAAGCCTTGGCTTTACTTCTTGCAGGCTTCTCCAGCATTCCCTTGCTTGCAGATGAGCTCACTGAGCACTGCCCCTGGCAAAGTTACAGTGGGTAGCACAGCAGGGGCATGTGGCTGGGAACAACTGCACGTGTCAGTTGTTTCATGTCAGCAGGGAGAGGTTTCCAGAAGCCCATAGGCATTTGTTCAACGAAATGACACACCCAAAAAATGTCTTGTACTAGATGGAAGCCTTGCAGTTGCGAGGCATGTGTTGGAACCATTGCTCACACATTACTCAAAAGACTGGGAAAATCAAGTCTTAAAATACAAAGAGAGATTAGATGACATCACTTTATACTCTGATGTCTTTAAACCACTAATTCTCCTGAATCACTGGTAGCCTGTAAAGCCGTGTCAGAGGGATCTCAGCTTACCTGTGATATCATCTAGTCTTTGTAATGCCTTCAGTTAGAAGTTTCATGCTCATGTTGTCTGGTTACCTGCACGTGGTGGGCCACTGGTCTTTGTGGCTGTTTGGTGGTGGTCCAGTTGGCCATGCTGTGAGCTGTTGCCCTTAGGTGCTTGTACTGGCTCACTGCTAGCTGCTGCCATGGAGTGACCAGCAGGAGAAGGCTGCTCCTGGACCCACTACAACTTCAACCTAAGCAAAACTTGTGAAATCTTTGTTGTCAAGGATCACACCAACCAACCCAAAGAAGGAAAAGCAGCAACATTTTATGTCTCAAGTCTGGCTTTCCTGTGATTGCAAAACAGTCCTTTGACTTACAGACTTTGGGTGTTTCTAGTAGGGTAAACCAAGAGGGTGCCATGAAATAGGAGATTGTTGAGTGGGCTGCTCTGGGGGTTTGTGTACTGTTCTCTTTTTTAAAAGAACTAGGTATGAAACTCAAATGAACTCCTTTAACCATAGGGAGTGAGGTTTATTTAGAATCTGAATCTGGAGGGAGCTGATTCTGAGTAATTCTTAATAGCATCCAGACTTTGAGAAGCTGGCATTTCAAAAAGGAAACTCAAACATGTTTGTTTGTTTTAACTGATCCACTTTGCCTTTTTTAAAGTTAATCTGCCTGTCTCCACCTAAAGCAGAAGAACAGTATGAATGAAGGAACACAGTAAATAGTGAAAGCAGGAAAATTTTCTACTGAAGGCAAAATTATTTTTACCCCTTAAAAAGCCCCTGACACATTTCTGTCCTTTGTGATCAAGTGAAATCCACGTTCATGATCCCTTATGGCAAGGTCTGTAATGACCAAATTTTAAGCTAAATTGATATGTCATTGTTTTAAGATTTTTGAGCTAATTCAGAATGGCAGCAGTAGAATTACTACATCAGAATAACACTGTCCATAGATTATTGCATACTTTAGCTTTTGAGAAATGAAATTTTGATATCAATTGTTTCATTTAAATGCAGTGATATTTAATAATTATTAGATTAAGTAAACCAATAGTGAATAATAGCTATTGTTTGTGCTGCTCCTGCACTGTTCTTGACTTCATCTTCTGATCTTCTCATTCTGTGTCCCTGGGCATTCTCTGGCAGGCTTCCTATTCCTGTCATTTGTGAAGAAAAATTCATTATTAGTTTTTCTTGTCTTTGCTAGTCTTTTTAAAACTGCTTTTTTTTTTGGCCTGCCTTGTTATCTTTATGCCCTCCTATTTTCATCATTTAGACACCACAGGGGTTTTTCAAGGGTGTCTGTATACATTATACTTTATAGATTAAGAAAAATGGGTGGTGTTTCAAGTGTTTTATCCATATGAGGTTGTGATGCTTTATTTTTCACAGGCAGGGCTTGTGTTTTCTGGCCTTTATGTTCCAGAAAGATGATATTTATTTTAATATCAGTCTGTCTGTAAAAAAAAAAGATGTTGCAGGGAGTGAACACTCAATATAACAGCGTTACAATGCTTTATATTACCTGATCTTTATTGTTACAGAAAATGAGCAATATTATAAAAATATCCCATCCATTCAACATGAAATGATACAGCAGACTATCAGCTGCACTAGAAGGTGCCTGTTGCAAGCAAATATTCTGAGAAATGCCATCACTTCCAAACCTAAAAAACCTAAAACTACAATACTCTTCAGAGATTTGTTGGCTTTTTTAAAAAGAAAATGTTTTGTCTGAGGGTGTTGTAGATGTGCTTCAGGGAAATATTTCTCAGACTACGAAAGAATTTCCTGGGAAAATCACAGGCTAGCAAATAGCCTGGGACTGTTGGTGAGGGTATTTGCATAAGTGCAATAGAAGGTGGGGCTCTGGCCCCGGATCTACTTGTTTTAGAGAAAGAAAGCAGAATAAAACAGGTATTGTAGTGAGGGGTGGGTTGTTCCTAGTCATCTCAGGTGAAGTCACCACTGAGAGAGTAATCTCAGTCCTTAAGTGTTATGCAAATGTAAAGTGGAGCCCATAGAAGAGAAACAAGTAATTATGTATTACTCATTCTTCTGGAAAATCCAAAGCTTCACTACTGACAGCTGCCCCTATTTCCATCCAGCTTCCTGCTAATTCTCTGACACAAAGAAAGCCAAGCATGACTTTGATCTGGATTGACCAAGGACCTGAATGTCTCAGCTTCACTTTCAGACTACGTGGTGTTCTGCATAGCAAATGGACAGGTTTATTTTCTAATTTGTGATTGCATCTAGTGTCTGGATCCTGCACATACAGCTGTACTGTGCATTTTCAGACAGCATGGGGACATCTGAGGTGGTCTGCACTTGCTAGCTGGTGTACTGGAGGTGGGCTAGTCACAGCCTCCTACAGTTCTCTGTTGTGAGTGCAGTGTGCATGCAAAACACTGACCTTAATTGCTCCCAGAAAGTGAGTGGGATCAGTGTTAGCTGGAAGACTTCACATTGCTCTGCCACGCATGTGTGCACAGTGTGACAGAGAAGAGGACAGGTACATCTGCTGTGATAAAATGTATTGGCAAATTCAGCTTTATTCAAAAGAAAAACAATCTGTGAAAAACATGTTTCCAAAGCCACTGTGCCAGTCATCCCTCTGACTCACCTAGAGAAAGAACAAACAGAAGTACATGTATCTAACACTTCAGAAAGGAGAGAAGAAGTGCAGTGAATTTCTGAAGTCTGTACTGAAGGAACTGAAGACATCTTGATTCTTTGCCACCCAAAGCACGTGCAGCATGACTCCACTTTGAAACCAAGTGTGTACGTGATCCTTAACTCTGTGTTTGCATTGTTTTGGTGTTGAAGTGCAGTTGGAACCGTCCTTCATGTCATCAGTTTTCTGGCCAAACGATGATCTCCAGTTACAGATGTAATTCCTTGTGCCAATACAAATTAGGGCCAGGCTAAGGTCAGCAAGTGGTTTGTTTGACATCCAGGATTCCAGGTTCCTTCCGTGTGTCTGCCTTGTAACAGCTGCTTAGTGTGAGGTTCAGTATCTCCTCCTTGTTAAATCCTGACCTTCATTCTTCTGGATGATTAATCCCCTCCTGCTCCTCGCTTCTTAATCATACAACCCAAAACTTCTTCTCTTTCTCTCCTACCAAAGACAAGTGCAATAATTTCTCCATTGCACTGTGACCTTGGGAACTATCCCTGACATGACAGTGACAGGCATAAAGATCCGAGTTTAGGGGTTTTATCACAACATTGCTACAACACAAAGTTTCCCTCTTGGATCAGTAATTTCACAAACACAATGATTCCAGCAGCTTGTTTGCAGAGGAACACGTGCTCCTCGATTGATTTGAAAATAATGTCTCCTAAGATTTCCATTTTTCAAATGCTCTATCTTTTCCTTTTCTGTATCTGTGTATCAACAAGCAAGTGCTCTCACACTCATGCTAAAGGCATGCTGCACTTAAATAAAGGTTGAGCCTCTGGAGCAAGTTGCATCAGAGCCCTGGAATCAATTCCTATTTCCTTCTTTGCCCTTACTTATTTATTAATTTAATTTTTCCCTGTTACTTAGCACCCATTTAAAGTAAAACACGGAGTCCCAGGCGTTTCAGATCTGCAAATGCAAACATGCCTGAGACAGATCCTTGGCAGTCTTCTCCCCTCACAACTAGTGCAGCAGCTTCCTGCAGCCTGTGGCCGCCCTGCCTGTGCACCACCCAGGCACTGCCAGGGCCTTCTGGGGAGCTGTGTGCAGTGATTCTCACCAGGGGTAAGCACTGGGATCAGACAGGAGCTGCAGCAGCACCCAGGGCAGTTTTCTTTGCCTGGAAAACTTCTGGAAGAGATGTGTAGGCAAGCTGGCTGGGCATGGGGAGTTTAGGTGTCAGCTGTTCTGAGGGTAAGAATGATTTTGGAGGGCTGAAGCATTAGCAAGAATGTATTGTGTTGTGAGACATTAAACTGGGGGAAGCTGACTTTCATCTGTCACGTGCACTCGTGCCACAGCACTGGAACAGTCCCAAATTCCTTTGCACTCCCTTTGCCACTGAAATGACCTCAGGCCCACTCAGCATTGCCTAACACCTTCTGCAGTGCCCCCAGCTCTCTGCCATGTCCCTAATTTCTCCTATAGTATATCCAGCTTCTTCTTCCCATCCATCACCTCTTTTGCTGAGGAAGAGGAGGGGATATTGCCTGTCACTTCCCCTGGACTGCAGTTACAAACATATTCATTTGCTACCTTATTTTGTTTGGGGTTTTTTATCTCTTTTCCTCTGTAAGAGTGTGACTTAGTCCTCCACTACTATAGATTATTTAGTTCCCTGTGTTCAGGCTGTATTACCAACACATCAAGGAAGTTAGTACTTAATCTTCTGCTCTGTTCAGCAATCATGAGACCACAGATGAAGCTCTGTGTCCACACTGGGCTCCTCAGAACAAGAAGGGCATTGACAGACGAAGGCCACTGGGGTGGTCAGTGGCTGGAACAAACCTACAGAAAGAAACTGAGCCAGTCTCATTAGTTCAGGCTGGAGAAACAAAGGCTAAGAGGGGACATAGCTGCAGTCTTTCACTGCCTGAAGTGGGATTGCAGAGAAGGCAGGGATGGATTCCTCTCAGGGGTGAACAGTGAAAGGACAAGAAGAACTGGATAGAAGTTATAGTATGGGAAATTATAACTTAAGGAAAAAAATCTTCACAACATGGACAGTGAAGCATGGGAGCAGATGTCCAGAGATGATGTGGACTCTCTCCTTGGAGATACTCAAAGCATGACTGGACAAGCTTTGAAGCTAGCCCTGCTAAAAAAAAGGAGAGATTGGACCATTTAATGTTAGAAGGTTCCTTACCATCCAAATTATTTTATGATTCTGTCTCGCTTATTCTGAAACTTCTCAGTCAGATTTACTAGAAGCTCAGCTCACAATTTTTTTGCTGGGAGGAGTGGGGATGGGGAAAACCAACAGACTGACAGACAGATGACTAAAGCAAATGAAGTCATGCTCTCAGGTCCTTTCCCTAGGAGTGAGCTTCTTCTAATCACTGGCACAAATGGCAGACAACTAACCAACTCCATTCCCTGTCGAGTGCTACTGTGTGCAGAGATCCAGATTTCCAGCAGGAGCTTCCCTCTCTGCATGCTGAAGGCAGCTGCAGCCTGGTGCTGACACCACTGCCCTGTGCAGGCCTGTGGCAGCACCACCGCACGCTGACCTCGCTGTGTGAGCTGCCTCTACAGGACATCTCCACAGGACAAGGAAATGTTTCAGCCGTGACAGATACTAACAGGTTGAAACATTTAGGAACCTTCAGCCAGTGACGTGATAATCAGAGACACAGGCTTCAATAAAACCTCCAGGTGAGCAGGAAACTGGTTGGGCTAGCAGTACGTCACAAAGCTACGGGAAACGGGAGAGCTTGCCCAAGCTGTCGCTGAGAGTTCAAGGAGTGTGAGAACAGATGGCAGAGAGGAAGATAAACCTATGCAAATATTATGTAGATATCTTTTGTTAGGATATGATGGAAACCGAGGAGGAGGAGCACAGCCTCAGAGCAGTTTAAAAGCTAGAAGACAGGCTGTCCACTTGAGATTGGTTCTCTTTCTTCTTCACGGACAGCGATGTGGTCAAGGATCCTTCTGAGTGTTCTGTCCTTGATCTGGATTGCCACAGTGTCTTCTGAACCGTAAGAGATCATACATTCTGGCTTTTCATTATAACATATTCTATTCTATTTCCCATCAGATTATCACTTTGGGGACATTCCTATGTCATAAACTGGATGTTTGAGACCTAGGTTCTGAACGTGTCTGAAATGGAAGTAGATTACATTGAAGGATGATTTTGAGTTATACTACCCATCATAAAACTGCTGTGCAATCTTATTGGAATTTCAGAAACCTAGAACTGGAGCAGATGAAACCTGAAGTGCATGGGTAAAGTGGGGAGGTGATTCAAGACTAGACTAGCAGGTAATGCTAATGATCAGGATTGAAAGGCAGCAGCAGCACAGAGGGAGCTTGGTGTGTGGAGAGCTGCTACAGGCCAGATAATGGATGGCACCAGGGACTATGAGGAATGGCAATCCTAGTATTAGTGTTAGTATTAGTATTAGTATTAGTATTAGTATTAGTATTAGTATTACATCTGCTGTGCTGTGACACCTAATGCATCACTGTCAATGTCTGTGGCTTTATATAAACAGAATATTTCAGCCATAACTTTCAAAAATACACCAGCTTTAGAGCTGAAATCCCTTTCTCAAAAGTTCTAAAGGAAAACACTGCACAAGTCAGAGTTCAGCTTTCTCAGACACGCTGGGGTTTTAAATCATTTTACTGCTGAACTTTGACTATCATGCAGTCTGAACTGGGCAAGTGAAAATGATAATGAAGGCAATACAAGCAAGCAAATCTGTGGAGAAAAGAAAGGAAAGGACTGAATTATCAATGAAAGGTCATCAACTCCTGTTGTGCTGCAGAACAGACACATCCATTCTGTCATACATTGTTTGGAAAGAGTAATTCAGGCAGCAGAGAACCACTGGCCAGCAACAGAACCTTAGCCAAACAGAACACAATTCCTCTGTTTTCAGAGGAATAATTTGGGGAAGGAAGGTTGCCCTAATTACAGAGAGCAGTATAACTAAAAAAGCCTGATGGAAGAAAGAAGCAAAGAAAGCAACACATGGAGCATGGAAACAGAACAAAGCATGCACATTAGATTGAGTGTTCCCTGGAACATTCTACAAAATCTATAGCAGGATCATTTCTTGTGCATTATGCTGATTGACTACATGTCAGTTTTTATCTGGAGGGAGAGGCATCTAGAGAAAAAAAGAAATAAAAATATGTGGCAATCATTAACTAGCACTTCGGTCATTGACCTCAAAAAGGAGTTAAATACCACTCCTTCTTATGGGAGGTTCCAGGAGTTTAAGTACACATCTATGCCATGGGAGGATAAAAGCAGATATGCTTGTCAGGTGTTCAGACACTTTAGTAGTCAGAGCTGTGTAAATACCTGCAATGGGAAGCTGCAGAATCATGCTGGGTAAGAGACCACAGGGAACAATGCCAGTCTCACAGCTTGGAAAGAGCTGGGGGGTCTGTGTTTTCTTAGCATATTATTCAAAATTCACTGAAAGAAATGGAAATCCTTCCCATCTGCAGCAAACTTTGGGCCCTGTCTTCCTTCAGTGCAGCATTTCTGTGGGGCTTTCCTCTCCTGTTTGCACTGAACCCTCTGATCTTCTCTTGCCTCCTTACAGCCAGTATGTGCTGCTGGTCCCAGCAACAGTGCGCAGTGACTCTCCCCAGGCTGCCTGTGTGCAGCTCCACAACCTCACTGAGCCCCTGTCCCTGAGCATCAGCCTGGAGTATGGCAGCACCAGGAGAGCTCTCCTGGAGGAACCAGTGATGACACATGATTTCTTCAAGTGCTTCGAGTTTGAGGTATCTGTCTCTTCTGAGGCTCATGAAGAGTGTGTAGAAGCTGGAAGCTGAGTTGCTGAGTGCAGCTCTCCTTGTCAGGGAGTGCAAGAAGATGCAGGGTGTGGGCAGGGAATAGGATAAAAAAAAGCTTAACTGCTAGAAAGGCTGACAATACAGACAGGAAAAAAAGGAGCTGTGTGGTTTCTAGGGGGAAGCTGTAGAAAGACTTCCCATCTCCATTCACAGAGTGAACAGAAAAAAGCTTTTGATGGCCACCACAGCTGCATGAGCCCTGTGGGACTGTCAGAACTGTCCAGGTGAGACCCCAGCTGTGACCTGCTCCTTCCCTTCCCTGTGACTGCAAGATCTGCACAGATAGCACCAGCAAGCTCCAAGGTTAGATATGCCAGAATGCAGCAGGAGGAATCACTTCAGAAACAAGCTATAGAGCTGGGGACACCTGCATATAGACATGAGAGAATGAGAAAGGCAGAGGACAGGGCAAAGCTTAAAACCTTAGTACCTGGTAACAGGCTGTGGAACTTCCACAGCAGGACT